>NW_007250843.1:208539-250043 GCF_000164805.1 Carlito syrichta
GAGGGGCGGAGCCTCCGCCGCCCCGCCGAGAAGACCAATTTGCTCAGGGCTTCAGGCTGTAACTCTCTACTCCTGAGGTGTGGTTTGAACACTGATAGGAAAGCCGTCGACACCAGTCCCACACTCACCCTTCACACTCACCCTGGAGAAAGTCCGGGTTTGCGCGGGCCCAAGCAGCCAGTCCTCGAGCTGCCAAGTCTTTCTCTCGAGCCACCTCAAACCTTGCCAGCCTTTTTCTCTTTGGCATACCTATCTCACCACACTTTTCCTCGTCATTTCTCCTAATCGCGCAGTTCTCAGCTCTTGTGATATGAGGGGCATGGGGATTTCCCATCCACAGACCACCTGTGCAGACCATTCAGTGAATATAACTCTGCTCTGTGGAAGACCAGGTCGTAGTCGGTGACTATCCAGACATTGTCCTCCCTTACAGCACAGGGAATTGCCTTTTTAATTTTGTAAAATTTTGTTTAGGAAAGACTCTCTTACTGCTGTTTCTGGACAACTTTTAGTGACAACAATCTGCTTTTTCTTAAAAGGAGTCTTGAACAAACACTGAAATATCTTGGGAAGAACACAAATTGTCAAAAGACCCATCTTTCAACTACTTTTAGGAAGAGCTATCTTAGAATTTGAACCTTAGAATCAGAAGTTTCTCTTAGAAACAGAATATAAGGCCTTTGCTGTTGTGTAAACTTTGGCCTAATGGCTGGAGGTTTTCTGGCATTTAGCATTTTAAGGAGCCTAACTTGATTATTATTCCATGCAGCTTGCGTGCTTAGTTTTAAGTTTCATGCTTTTCTGTTTAGAATCTGGTCAGCTGTGGCATCTCACATGCTTTCAGATCAGCTATTAAAATAAACACACACCTGAGTGAATCCAAAATGAATTGGGCCGTGGGCCTGAAGTTTATTCCAAACTAACTTTCTCTTCTTTTTCTTTTTGCTTTAGTTATGATGGAATTAAAAGAAACATCAGCTTATTAAGAATAAAAGAATTGCCATGGGGTCACACCAATAGGCTTTTCCAGCAAGTATTTTAACTGTGATGAGAGCAGTTTATGGGAGAGCCTGTTAATTGCCCCTAGAGATCTGAATATCCTGAAATGTTTCCAATTAACCTTTGTGGTTCTTCCATTCATGTATTTTATGAACCAGACTTTCTTGAACTTATTTCCATTTTGCATTTGTCAAATAAGCATATGGAGATCGTAGGGAGGACTTATTGCTGAAAGGTATATTGGTAATATAGGCACAGATTTTGTAGAATGAAGAAATTTGTAAGTGCCTGGAAGCCAGATTTGTTCTACTCATTTCACTAGTAAAATGTTATACATACAAAAGATGCTTAGAAAAACACACGGGGTTAATAGAGATAATTTTTGCATTCTTAATAGATATATATTTGTGTTTTTCTAAACTTTTCACTCAATTATTGAGTTACTTTTCTTCTTTTCTGCCTAAATTATTAAGGATACTTTGGTTGGAATGACAAAGACTAAATTGGAGTAGCTTAGGCAAAAAGAGAAAGTTATTGTGTAACCCAAGTTGTGACAGGGTAGGTCTAAGATTGGCCTTGAAAATAAATGGAACCATCAACTAGAATGCTTCAAATTCCAGCTCAGGCTCCTGATTCTGACAGGGTCATTCTTTTAGAACTTCCCAAAGTCATATTCTACTGGTTTGAAACCATCGCCTCTGATAAATTGTTGGCTCATACTTACTAAGGTACTATCAGACAGAAGATGTCCCTCTTCTCCCTCTTTTGAAACATCAGATTAAGAGTATGATTGGGTGGGATTGAGTACCATGAGCACTCCTGGAGAGAAAATCCATACGTGATATAAGAATGGGACCCTCAGGAGAACCATATGGTAAGAGAAAAAAATAAAGAGAAAAATTTGTAAATAAAAACAAAGGCTAGGGGGAGATTATATCTTCAAAAGAGATAGGTACTGGACAAACAAAAAATATCCATCATGGGACATCTGTATCTAAAAAATATAGCCTTGGAATTACCTTTCACACCTCTCTCTCTCTCTCTCTCTCTCTCTCTCTCTCTCTGTCTGTCTCTTGCTCTTAAAAGTTCAAGTATTTGCAAAGCTTCTTAAAATTGTCTCTGTATTAGTTTTCTGTGGCGGCTATTTCTAAAAAAAAACAAATTTGATTTCTTAAAACAACATAAATCTATTATCTTACAATTCTGGAAGTTGGAAGTCTGACAAGATCACACTGGGCTAAAATCAAGGTGTCAGCAGAGATGAGTTCCCTTCTGGTAACTCTTTGGGAGAATTTTTTCTTGCCTTTTCCACATTCTAGAGACTGCCCACACTCTCTGGTTCATGGCCCACTTCCATCTTCAAAACAAGAAATGATATTACTTTGACACACTACCACATCTGCCTGCCTCTTCCACATGTAAGAACCCTTGCGATTGTATTGAGCCCATACAGATAATCCAAAAATAATCTCCCTTTCGGAAGGTAAGCTGATTAGAAACATTAATTATATCTGTACTTTTAATTTCCCCTTGACATGTAACACATTTTTACAGGTTCTAGGTAATTAGCACATAGCTTTGAAGGGCCATTAATGTTCCTACCACCATTTTTATTGTCATAAAAGTAACAGAATCCAATTGGTTCTCAAACATGTTAAAAAAATACTGATTTCTGGAACTTACCTCTAGATGTTATTTCATTGACCTGGGCCCCTCTAAATACACATACATAGAATTAATTGGATCAGAATAGAGCTTCTCACTCATGCTGGGCCAGATAACTTCCTTAGGGATTTAGAATGGTGGGAAGGAGGGAGCAGGTGGATAACACTAGATATCTGAAGCTATAACATCAATTTAGGCACTATAGCATAAGGAGATTCCCAGAAACAAATGCTGTTGAGGGGATGAAAGAGAGGGGAGAGACAGAAAGAAAACAGAAGTAGACAGAGTGGAGTTGAGGCTGGATCCTCATTGATTGTGGATCATTTACAAGTCATTAATATTGACTTGGCATCAGTCAAGCAGAGAATTAAATCTGCACCTGACTGGTGTGTTGAAGAGAGATGATCATTAATGAGGCCCTTCCTGGGTCTTTGAGTAACTATCTGATCAAGGAGGAGTGGAAGAATATGAGGTAACTGGAAAATGGGGTGCTGGTGAAGTAGACAGATGATCTAGAATACCAACTCTAACAGTTGGTTACAATGTAACCATGAGTGAGAAGCTCTATTCTGATCTAATTAATTCTATGTATGTGTATTTAGAGGGGCCCTAGAATTCAGGCCATTGTAACTATACACCTAGATAACGTCCAGATAACTTCCTTAGGGATTTAGAATGGTGGGAAGGAGGGAGCACCATAAAATGGGGTGCTGGTGAAGTAGACAGACGATCTAGAATACCAATTCTAACAGTTGGTTACAATGTATCAGCATGAGTGAGAAGTTCTATTCTGATCCAATTAATTCTATGCATATGTATTTAGAAGGGCCCTGGAATTCAGGCCATTGTAACCATACACCATACACCTTATGGTTACAATGACAATGGCATTCTTACCCGTGATTTTCATGAAGAACCAGTGAATCCTCATAAGAATGTCTCTTATTTTTACCAAAGCTTGCTTAAGTTGGTTTCTCTTTCATAAACATCAAAATATTCTAATCAGTATATGGTATAAAGCTTAATTTTCCTCTAATTACTTTTTTCTGATATGCTTTTTAATAAATAAGGCAGGTTTAAAACCAAACTGTTAGAGTTGGTATTCTAGATCGTCTGTCTATTTCACCAGCACCCCATTTTCCAGTTACCTCATATTCTTCCACTCCTCCTTGATCAGATAGTTACTCAAAGACCCAGGAAGGGCCTCATTAATGATCATCTCTCTTCAACACACCAGTCAGGTGCAGATTTAATTCTCTGCTTGACTGATGCCAAGTCAATATTAATGACTTGTAAATCAAATATCTATCCTTAATCTTTCTCTTAATTATCAGACCTATGGTTACAACTGGCTAATGAATCATTTCTCCTCTAAATATACAAAACGAAATTTGAATTTCTTCCAAAATCTGCCTTTCTTTCTGCCTTTTCTTTTCTTGTTAATGAAACACCATGCATCCCACCAGACACATTAGAAGTAGTAAATCACTCATGACCACCTTTTCTCTGTTGTTTATTCATTCTATCTCCTACATGTTTCACATATTAATTCCTCTTTCCTATCTCACTTCAGATCTATCAATAACCTAAGCTACAACATGGTCATCCAACTAGTTTCCCTGGCTTTACTTTCTCCCAAATTCAATCACCCTTTCCAATTCTGCCAGATATATTTACGAACACAAATATGATCAAGCCACCACACTGCTTAAAAACATTTCATGACTTGTAGCCACTTTAACAATAAAAAGCTCCTCAATTACAATGAAATCTTCTAATTTTCTGGCTGTATCACACTTCTGCAAACTCATCCTCATACCCGTCATATGCATCGTAAGCTACTATCTTTATTTGCCTTATAGTTTCATTCAAGTTAGGCCATTTTTATTCTGTTTAGCAAACACACTCTTACTAACGCAGCTCAAAAGACACTCACTATGTGAGGTCTTCCTGGTGCCATTAATTATTGCTACCCTTGCTATTCCAGTACTTGCATCTCCCTTCTTCTTAAGGCTTAGGCCTTGATGTATTTATGCCTACCCCTTCCTCTTCACTGAGAGATCTTTGAGTGGAAAAACAGATAGTTTAGCTCTAGCATTAAGTGCAAAGCATGACACATACTAGGTTAGAAAAAAATCTTGTAAAAAAAGGAGAAACAAAATGAAGGAGATTCCATTCTGTCTTCTGTTCATGACTTGACAGTTCTTTTTTTTTTTTTTAATGCTTTGTGTTACTGATCATTTCACTAACTTTCAATCCAATAGTTTATGCCTAACACCTACTGTAGGATTCATGTCTTGAAATAGTGAAGGGGTGAACACCCTGATTACCTACTCTATCAAATCCTTTATTTTTGGATTTTCATCACTTATGTGGTCAATCCATACTGACAATGACATTTTAGCCTTTTCTAACTTTGTCATATTGTTCTGCATATTTACATGTTTAACTCCCATGTGGTTGGTATGATCTATAATAGGAACAAATAACTGACTACCACATGTTCTCACTCATAAGTGAATACTGAACATTTATCATAATACTACAAGAAAGGGATTGGCAGTAGTGAGACATTGCCAGGGGGAGGGGGACATGTAACATCAATAAGGGTACATGATCCCAAACCAGGAGAGTGAGGACCAATGGGAGGCCCAAACTTCACCTGTACAATGACCATTTATATACCTAATCCTGACTTATACCCCACATCTTTAAAACATTAAAATATGTATAATTTTTTAAAAACTACAGGAAAGCTGGGCTTTTGTATTGGTTTTTGTATTTTTTTGTATCTTCTCAAAAAAATTTGATAAACATATATGTATCAAGATAGATTATATAATAGGCCATAAAACCAGTGTCAGTAAATTTAAAAGGATTAAAATTATACAAAATATGTACTCTAAACACAACGAAATTAAATTAGAAATCTGTACCAGTATGATATCTAGAAAAATCCCATATATTTAGAAATTTAGTAATGTAAAGATAACTTATCTTTTATATCCTAGCACATGATTAAAAATAAAATTATAATAATTTGGTTTATAATATCAGAAATTATAATATGGTTAGAAATAAATTTTTAAAAAGATTTCTTTATTATAAACTACAAAACACTGCTGAGAGAAATGTATCAAGACCTTACTAAATGGAAAGATGTGCCATCTTCAATAATGTTGCCAATTTTGATATCAATATTAAAGATGTTATCAATATTGTTATAAATATTGTTAAGATACCATTTCTTCTAACATTGCTTTTAAAGTCATCATATGCCCACTCATGATCCTAGCAGACATTAAAGAAATAGACAAACTGTACAAGACATATAGGAAAATAAAAGCATATCGAAATGAAAAGGAAGAATCTATATTATGCAAAACAATGTTGAAAAGGAAGAACAAACTTGGAGGACTTACAATAACTGACATTAAGATGTATTATAATGTCATAGTATTAAGACAATGTGGCATAAAGATCAACAAATATATCAATAGAATTGAACAGAGTATAGAAATGTCTCCCCACCTATACGATCATTTGATTTTTTTGACAAAATAACCAAGTCAATCCATTGAAGACTTTCCTGAAAGTCCTTCATGAATAGTAACAACTGGGTATCCATGTGCAAAGAAATGCAACTCAATTCCTATTTCACACATTAAACAAAAATTAATTTGAGATGCAACAACAGGTCTAAAAGTAAAAAGTAAAAGTGTAAATTATTTATATAAAAACAATATCTTTGTGACTTGGAGATAGGCAAAGATTTCCTGGAGCAAAAAAAGCAATAGCTATAAATGAAAAATAATAATAGGCTAGGTGCGGTGCCTCAAGCCTGTAATCCCAGCACTTTGGGAGGCCAAGGAGAGGGGATTGCCTGAGCCCACGGGTTCGAGAACAGCCTGGGCAACTTGGTGAGGCTGCATCTCTAAAATAAATGAAAAATTAATTCCGGTTACTTGGAAGGCTGAGGTGGAAGGATCGTCTGAGCCCAGCGGGTTGATGCTGTGGTGACCATGAATGTGCCACTGCACTCCAGCCTGGGCGACAGAGTGAGATTCCAACTCAAAAAAAAAAAAAAAAAAGAAAGAAAAAAAAGAATAAATTAACTTCATAAAAATTTAATATATTTGCTCCTCAAAAGACATCATTAAGGAAATTAATAAAGAATCCTCAGGCTGGGAGAAAAATTTGCAAAACATTTATCTGAAAAAATACTGGTATCAAAACACATACAGAATCTTTTCAACTCAACAATTAAAAAATTGAAAATGAACAAAAATATCAAACAGAATCTCTACAAAGGAATGACCAATGAATACATGAAAATGTGTCCAACATCATTAGTCATCAGAGAAATGAAAAATAAAGCTACAATTATCTAAAACAGCACAACCACCAGTTTGGCTAAAATGGAAAAGACTAACACCAGCAAATGTTGGGGAAATATGGAGTCACTGGAACATTCACATATCATTGGTGAAAGTGAAGTATCATACAATCACTTTTAAAAAAACTGAAAGTTTTTCTCCTAAAACTAGACATATGCCAGCAATTCCCCTTATCAGTAGTATTTACTCAAGATAAATATATATAAAATTGCTAGTATGCGAGAAGGTATGTAGCAACTTTATATATAATAGCCCGTAATTGGAAACTCGTGTCCATTACTAGGCCAATGGACAAACAAACAGATATAATCACACAAAGGAATACTACTCAGCAATAAAAAGAAGTGAACTACTGAAACAGGTAATAATGTGAATGAGTCTGGAAAAAAAATAGGTTGAGCAAATAAAACCTTACATGAAAGAGTACATATGATGCTATTTCTATGAATTTTCAGAGCAGGCAAAATTAATCTATGATGGGGAAAAAAGAGAGTGATATGTTTCTGTGGAGTGTTGGGAGATTGGGAAGTGGTATGAGGGCATGACATACTTTCTAGGATAATATTAATATTCTGTTTTGGTTACACAGGAGATGTCAAATGAGCTTTTTTTTTTGCTATCCATATTTACTGAGTTTCAATCAGAATATAGGGGACTTCCTTTGGCTACAGAATACAGAAGTTAGTTACATAACTATGACTGTTATTTACATAGTGGTTAAATTTTTTAAATTTTAGATTATCCAGGAAATTCACATACTTTAAAATGTCTTCAAGTGAATTTGATATTCCAGTATGTATCTATGGAATTCAATCACTCTGCCCATATGTCTCTGTAAAAATGTATATAAAAGAATATCCTTGGTCTGCTATAATGACAAATAAGTGCAGTATGACTTCATTTCTAATATCCATGACTCTTTTGTATTACAATTTCCATTATATCACAGAGTAATCCAAAGTCATAGTCTATCACCCTGAATTCAGAAAAGTGTAAAGATATATATAAAACATATTTCATTTTCAGCAAATGATTTATATATCTCACAGATGTGAAAAGTGTACTTTCAATACTCCTTTATCATATTCTAGAAGTGTGAAATGACTGTTCATTACAATTGCTGTTCAGAAACTTTTGAGATATACTTGGCAATACAGATACAATTCCTATTCCCAAATAAATGGAAAACTAATAGAGAACGTTGTTTCTTCATCTAACATATGCTTGCAATAACAAAAATTTGGTTTCAAAATTATAAAATGTAATATGATGCAAAATATAGTTGAAATGTTATGGTTGGATGTCTAGGTATTTTATATGCCAAGTTTATATTTTGGAATATAGGGGTGAATATTTTACTTAGTTGCCTTAAAAATAGAGTAAATCAACTTTTAAAATATATATTTTAAAATATTGTACTATAATTTGTGATTTGTTATTTAAAATGGACAACTCAAGAATTTGATAATAATATATGCAAGAAAATATATATTTAAAATTATGTCAGTCATGAAAAATAGGAAAAACTCTTATTCCAATAAAATATATATTGAAGGCTGGGCTCAGTGGCTTAGCCTGTATTCTCAGCACTTTGGGTGGCCAAGGTGAGTGAATTGCCTGAATCAGCGGGTTGGAGATCAGCCCCGGCACCTTGGCAAGACCTCATCTCTACAATAAATGAAAAATTAGCTGGGCATGGTAGCACGTGCCTGTAGTTCCAGCTACTTGGAAGGCTGAGGTGAAAGGATTGCTGGAGTGCAGCAAGTCGCTGCTGGGGTGACCGTGAGCATGCCACTGCACTCCAGCCTAGGCAACGGAGTGAGTCTCCAACTCAAAAAAATAAAAATTAAAAAGTTAAATAAAATATATTGAAGGTATAACTGTTGGTGCCTAAACAGTTCTCAATTGTGGAGAGAGGGTAACCAATATTAATATGGCATAGTTAATATTAGAATAAAAACTAAAATAATTACCACAATTTTAAATTGTGTTTCCACATTTTCTTTTATTCCCAAGGTTAATTGCATATATGTATTTTATGGGAAGCTCTCTTTGGCACTCGTTCAAGCGCACCAATCAGATCTTCTTTCAAGAAAGAAAACCGTTGCTTAGGTACAAGAAGTAGATTTAGTTGGTAGCTTCCAGAGATATTACCTTCAGCATAGTGAAGGCGAGGAACATTTTCTGGGCAATATCCGCCAAGTGAATGAGCACTATGGGGCACTGACACCTGGCCATTTTTGGCCAATGCAGTACTACTCTAACAGCAATCTTTGCTCCATAGCTCCCTCTTGGGTTGGCTTAGACTTTATTAGGTTTGCATCTTTGACGTTTTCTTTGACCTGCTTCCTCCATGCTTTCCTTTCACAGGTGTCTAATCAGTATCTCAGGCTCAAGACTTTCTCTGTCCAATCCTGCTTCTCTTCCATTTACCTTTTACAGATGTTACTTCTCCACTTTTCCTTTAGGCCTCTTCTAATCCTCATTTAATCCATATCATCCTCTTGATGTCCAAACAGTTCTCAGTTGTTGGAGAAGGGTAACCAATATTAATACAGTATAGTTAATATTAGAATAAAAGCTAAAACAATTACTGCAAATGTAAATTGTGTTTTTGCATATTCTTTTATTTCCAAAATTAATTGTTGTATACATGATTAAACAGATTGGTACTACACAAAAGGTATTCACAGACCCTGAACATTCATATAAAAGAGCAAGATTTGTGATCAGAGGTTTGATTGGCTTGGGTGTGGTCACTCATAAACTTGTCCTAGGGCAGCGGTCCTCCAACCTTTTTTGGCATTAGGGGCTGGTTTCCTGGAAGACACTTTTTCCATGGCGGAGGGGTGTGGTGGGAGAGGAATCATCAGGCATTAGACTTTCACAAGGAGCCGAAACTTAGATCCCTCGCAGGTGCAGTTCACAATAGAGTTTGTGCTCCTATGAGAATCTAATGAGTCACTGATCTGACAGAGGGTGGACCTCTGCTTGCCTGACGCTCACCTCCTGCTGTGAGGCTCGGTTCCTAACAGGCCACAGACCAGTACTAGTTGTGGGCCAGGGGTTGGGGACCCCAGGTTTGGCACCTCTTCCCTAGGGTACCAACATTTCTTTAGAGGCTAAAAAATGGTAAATAATGGCTTTTAAAAATAACTCCCCTTTAATCAGATAATGCCACCAACTCTGACACACATTCCTTCCTGCCAGTCTCTCTAACCTCCTCCCTAGCAAATGAGTAAATAAATGACAGCTAATATTTGTTGAGCACTTGTATGACATACCCAGTGCTATGCTGTTATGTATGTTATTCCATTTAATCATTACTTCTACTCATAATCGTTTGGTGCTATTATTACCCCCATTTTGAAAATAGTGAATCCCGGGCTAGGAATTGTTGAACACTGTGTCCAAGGTTCTAAATTGGAACTCAGTAAGTGTTTAGTTCTAGTTCACTAATTTCTGAGAGGTAGTTAAGAGTCTACCAGTCTCACCCAATACATGGTGGAGCTAGGACTAGAATCCAAGTCTCCTGACACCTCACTTTTTGATATTGCCTCTAAAACCATGAGTATCCCTTTTAATGATTAAAGCTGTGATTCTTAATCTAAGACATTAGAATTCCAAATTTCTTTAGTCAAGCAAACATCCAGCTTTCAGAACAGAAAAATACATAGAGGCCACATTTACTCATTTTTAATTTGCTCTCTACTTACTCTGAATATTTGTTGGCCATTCTGTCTTCAACTCTAATGTACCCTTAGTTTTACTACAAACTGACAATTTTCCTAAATCTAATAGCGTTGGAAGAAGAGGAGCCAAGTCTCTTATAAACCCCAGGAAGAAGCACGACTGTGCCTGACATTTACTAAATATCTTTGAATACTGTCTTATTTCCTATCAACCTCCTATTTTGATCAACAGCTGTAGACTTTGGGGTATTATTTTCCAATGAAATACAAAAAGTGGGGAAACATTTTGTCCACCCCAAAGTACAAATTTCCAGTATAAAATACTCAATAAAAGCCCAGTTCCTAATTTCTAAAACTTTGAGATAATTTTATTAGAAGCAATGTAGGATCCCACTACCCTTTTCACTTCAGCCCTTTATTGTCTAACCAGAAATAATTATTATGATCTCAAAGAAGAAAAAGGAAATTCTGTTTACTTTGTCAGGAGATAGTGATTCATTTCCCTCATTTCTGGTTAGTAGGCCCACCTGTGTGACCCAGGGCAATACTACAGACTAGATTGCATAATAGTTCTAACACCATCTACTTCAATGTGATTCTGTAAGGTAAGATAACAATGAGATACAACAACATTGAAATATTTGAAAGCAGATAAAAGGGGAATCCTCCTGGACCAGCTACAAAAGGGAACCTCAGCTTGAAAGGACTTTGGCCCTTATTTAAGATGAGTGGTGCATTGAGACAGAAAAGCAAAGTTGGAGTGGGATGAGATGCCATGGGCTGAGGGCAAATTATTTTATTGTTTTAGAATCTTAATCTTTAAAAAAAAAAGCATGAGAAGAAAAGATTGGGTAGATAAATGCTTATATGTCACTTTAGTTTTGAATTTTCATAGACTTTGAGTCTTATGTGTGTGTTTAAGCTAATTGTTTACATATATTTAAAATAACCTATAGGAAAATCATTCATCAGAAGATACAGGATTGGAACTGGTTTGTTAATTAGCAAAGTTGGCTAACGAGGAGGACTGAAGAATTTATTTTAACAAAGTTTTATGTGCATTTATATATCAGTCTTTTGGCATAAATCCCAGGCCTTGTCTTTGAGTATGCCTCCGCCAATAAATGTTCCAGGTAGTTATTCTTGAATAAAATATAAATAATAGCAGTAATAGTATTAAAAAGAATAGCCGAGTACTTACTATGCCCCAGCAATTGTTAATTCTCCCAGTATCTCTTGGAAGTAGCAACTATTATTATCCTCATTTTACACATTAGCTTAAGAAACTTGCCTAAGATTACACAATTAGTAAATGATAGTGATAAAATTAAAGCCCAGATTGTCTGGCTCCCAAGTTTATACTCTTAATCAGCACAACATCATCTCTGATTTCCATTTGGATGTCTTCAGAGAAGGGCTTTTAAGAAACTAAAGACATTTGGGAAGCAATCTAAGTATGGACTCCTTCCAGATTTTTATGATTTAAAAAAAAGCTTTTTAGTTGTCTCTCTCATACATACTCTAACAACATTTTTTATTAGTTATTCATTAGCATTAAATCTTTCCAAAGCATTTTTTATGGAAAAAAACATGATTCTTTCCAATTTACTTGTTTCCAGTTTACTTTCTTTCTAATTTACTTTCTTTCCAATTGTCACTTTATGAACGATTTAGTCAAGTTATGTAAATAAAATTGTCTATAAAGAGTTATAACATTTGTGATTAAATTACAGATATACAGCCGGGCTCGGTGGCTCAGCCTGTAATCCCGCGCCTTTGGGAGGCTGAGGTGAGTGGATTGCCTGAGCCCGCGGCTTCGAGACCCGCCTGGGCAGCGAGACCTCATCTCTACAATAAATCAAAAAATCAGCCGGGCGTGGTAGCGCGTGCCTGGAATTCCGGCTACTCGGAAGGCTGAGGTGGAAGGATCGCGGAGCCCAGCAAGTCGAGGCTGCGGTGGCCGGAAGTGGCCACTGCACTCCAGTCTGGGCGACCGGGTGAGACTCCAACTCAAAAAAAAAAAAAAAAAAATTACAGATATACAATTAAAATAAATAGGTTAAGGAACAAATACAACTATTCTTAGAGCGGAACATTTAACCTGTGGGATTAGAAGTAGGCATGAGTATCATTGCCCAAGAGTATTATATGTGCTGTGGACATCGTTACTATGTCCTACAGTTGAAATGGAGATCGTCAATTACTTTAAGAGGAGTTCAGTTAAGAGAGTTTCTGCCATATTTAAATTTCATCTGTGTTTTACCACTATCACAAGTGGGATGGTGACACTGCATATTATAACAGTACCTTCGTATGATTCCAGAAGAATGTGTTGTATTTTCCTTTCTTATTAATAGTTCAATATGTCAGGTGCCAGATATATATACAAATATATACATTTACAACAGTTTTTCTAACTTTCGGATGTATTCAAACTGGCTTGTTGTATTAGTTTCCTGTTGCTACTGTAACTAATTACTATAAACTTAGTAACTTAAAGCAATATAAATGCATAAATGTACTCTCGTACAGTTCAAGGGATCAGAACTGTTTAAAATCCAAAAAAGTAAAACAATCAAGGTTTTGGCAAGACATGTTTATTCTGGAGGTTTCAGCAGGGAATCTGATTCTATGCCATTTCCAACTTTTAGAAGTGACCTGCATTTCTTGTCTAATAGTCTTCTTTGTCCCCTTCCTCACATCATTCTAACTTCTTGCTTCCATTGTTACATTTTCTCCTCTGTTGTCTAATCTCCCTCTTCTTCCTTATAAGAATTCTTGTGATTATATTTAAGGCCGTTTTGAATAATCTAAGATAAAATCATCTCAAGAGTCTTAACTTAAGAACATTTTAAAGTCCTTTTTCCATGTTAGATAATATATTCACAGGGTCCAAGAATTAGGCCATGTTTACTTTTAGTGGTCATTATTCAGCCTACCATACTTGACTTATTAGACACTTTGTTTCCAAAAGTAAACTGAAAAACTAATCAGGTTGAAGTTTTAAGCACAGATGCTTAGAAAATCTAAATTGTGAGAAATAAAACAGTAATCTCTTTTGAAAACAATTTAAGAACTTTGGTGATGGAGATTTTCAGATTTAATTTGTGAACTTGTAGCATATCTAGCCCATTTCTTATAAAAAACAACATTTATTTAAAACATGAAAAATCCTTCCCATTTATCTGCCTTCCCTCTTTCCCTCCTTTAAGCATATCTTCTTTCCTATCTTTGTCTTTCTTCTCTCAATTATGCTCCCGTATATATTATTTAATGATTCTATACAAGTTCTTAAGCTTTTGCAGTCATATCTTATTCAATTTTGAATTCAATAATAAATGAAATCTAGCCTGAATGTGCATTTTTCTCTGCTATCAATCCTAAATGAAAGGGAAGTACTTATTTGAAAAAGTACATTAGACACATATATAAAATAGATAACCAAAATAAATGTAAACAGAATAATTTATTTTTCTTGCACCCAATGAGGAAATTTCCCCAACTTGGACTATAAATTAGATTAATTAGTTTCAGCTCATGCTGTTTATTTCAGTAGGGAAGAAAACTCTGACTCATTTTGGCTACTCTGAAGTCCCACAGGGCTCTTAAGGTTAATGTTATTCAGTTTTGGTGGTGACATCATTTTTTTCTGTATTCGAGACTAATGTGCTATCTCTAGTCTTTTCTATCGAGGAACTAGCAGAAGAGATTTTTCTTGATCTAAGGGATTTTTCTTCGGTTTATTACTTCATTTTCTTTCACTTTGAAAAATTGAAAAAGTCATACCTTTATAACATTTTCACATTGTTTCAATCATTTAGTTGCTTTACACTCTTATAATGTTAGTGTTTCAAATGTCCCACTTTATTTAATCACCTCTTCAGCTAACAAGCTGTTCATGATTTTGTACTAGATTGTCTCTCTATCCATTTACAAACATCATAACTAACATTTTCAGTGTAGAGTCCTTCTAAATTTTAAACAGTGATTGAATGATAAGACTATGAGTTATTTTTCATTTTATTTTGATGTTTTGGAGAATTTTTATATACTTTAGATTATATAAATTCTTTAGTAGAAAATATTAAATATATACTTACAACGAAAAGCTTCTTTTAAAAAAATTACCTATTTTGGAAGAGATTTTGGCTCTTTCAGAAATTAGCTTTTGATAATTTCTCTACAAAAATACCATATTGTATATGGTATATGGTAAAAAATATGTATATGGTAAAAGTACCATATTTTATATGGTAACACAATCTTTTTACTTCTCTCTGTGTATATGTATATGAAAGAAGATTTAAAAAACTAAATAAAAGCTGGGCTCGGTGGCTCAGCCTGTAATCCCGTGCCTTTGGGAGGCTGAGGTGAGTGGATTGCCTGAGCCCGCAGGTTCGAGACCCGCCTGGGCGGCAAGACCTCATCTCTACAATAAATCAAAAAATCAACTGGGCATGGTAGCACATGCCTGTAATTCCGGCTACTCGGAAGGCTGAGGCGGAAGGATCGCCAGAGCCCAACAGGTCCAGGCTACAGTGGCTGGGAGCGGCCACTGCACTCCAGTCTGGGCGACAGAGTGAGACTCCAACTCAAAAAAAACAAAAACAAAAACCAAAAAAACCCCCCCAAAAACTAAATATATTAAATATTTACTAAATACAATTGAGGAAAGAGTTCAAATTAGATAGTTACAACAAAACAAAGAAAACTACCAGATAGCCCTTTATGAAAATCACCTAAGATATCATAAGTTAAAAAACATCAAACCCAACTGTTAACAATAAAACAATGGATTCACAGTATGTCCAAAATCTGATGCAGGGAATATTTTATTTTATTTTTATTTTTGTTGAATTTAATTTGATTTATTCACTCAACAATGTCAGTTTTGAGTTGTTTTTGTTTTTTTTTTACTTTTAGAGAAGTGAGGTACAAGTGAGGGTTTGCTACAAAAGTAGGCTGCATGCAGGTGAAGTTTGGGCTTCTTCTAGCTGGTTCTCTCTCTCTCTCCTTGGTAGTGGGCCAGGTACCCTTTTGTGTTGCTACATGTCCCCCCTTCCCTCCCTCCCTTCCTCTCTCCCAGTGCAGTGCCCTGTCACTATTGATGCCACCCTTGTGCTAATGTAATTGGTGTTCAGGGACTACTTATGAGTGAGAACATGTGGGATTCAGTTTTTTGTTTCTGTGATAGTTCACTTAGTATGATGGTGTCCAACTGCATCCAATTTGCTGTGAAGGCCATGATTTTGTTCTTATTTGTGACTGAATCATATATATATGTGTGTGTATATATATATATCCATCATGTATATACACCACCTTTTCTTTATTGAGTCCATTTTTTATGGGCATCTGGGTTGAGTTCATGTTTTTTGCTATTATGAATAGTGTAATAAACATGCATGTGCAGGTGTCTTTTTAGTAGATTTACTTATGTTCCTCCAGGTAAATTCCCAGAAGAGGAATTTCTGGATCATGTGAAAGCTCAATTTTTAGTTCTTTTAGAAATCGCCACACTGTTTTTCATAGAGACTCAACTAGCTTACATCCCACCAACAGTATTTTCTTTTCTGTGTAGCTGCACCAGCACCTGTTGTTTTTTGACTTGTTAATGATAGCCATTCCTTAACAGAGTTAGGTGATATCTCACTGTAGTTTTGATTTGCATTTCTCTGATGATTAGTGAAGCTGAGCGTTTTTTCATATGTTTGTTGGTTGCTTGTATGTCTCCCTTTGACAAGTGTCTGTTCTTGTCCTTTGCCCACTTTTT
The DNA here is from genome assembly GCF_000164805.1 of Carlito syrichta. Lineage (NCBI taxonomy): Eukaryota > Metazoa > Chordata > Mammalia > Primates > Tarsiidae > Carlito > Carlito syrichta. Next base: position 225,066 of record NW_007250843.1, read on the forward strand.
AATGAGGTTGTTTGCTTTGTCAGATGCATAGCTCACAAATATTTTTTTCACATTTCTTGGGTTGTCTCTTTACTCTTGATGATTTTCTTTTTTTTTTTGCTTTGCAAAAGCTTTTCAGTTTGATAAGGTCCCATCTGTCTATCTTAGTTTTTGTTGCACTTGCTTTTGAGGACTTGGTCATGGATTCGCTGCCTATCCCAATGTCCAGAATGGTGATCTCTCCATTTTTGTCTAAGATTTTTATAATTTGATGTTTCACATTTAAGTCCTTGATCCATTTGAACTGATTTTTGTATATGGTGATAGGTAGGGATCCAGTATCATTCTTCTGCATGTGGTTAGCCAGTTTTCCCAGCATCACTTGCTAAGTATGGCTTCCCTTCCCCAGTGTTTGTTATTGATGGCTTTGTTGAAGACGAGTTGGTTGAGGGACCATGTTTTTATTTCTAGCATCTCCTGTTCCATTGCTCTATATGCCTATCCCTGTACTAGTACCATGCTGTCATGTTTTCATGGCAATGTCACAAGGTAGTGGGAAACTGGATTCCTGGGTCACCAGGTGCAGGAAAACCCCTAATAATACACATCAGACTTTGAAGTGTGTACTGAGATGCAATGTCTGTATATCTAATGACATAGAATCAAGATCACAGTCTTTTTATTTTCTTCTCACTATATGGCTTCTGTAATGCCATTTATTCTTTTGTAACATATATATTTTTTTCTTTTTTGAGATAAGGACTCACTCTGTTGTCCAGGCTGGAGTGCAGTGACAAGATCATGATTCACCACAGATTCAAACTCTTAGGCTCAAGCAATCCTCCTGCCTCAGCCTCCTGAGTAGCTGGGACTACAAACACGCACCACTATACCTGGCTAATTTTTTTTATTTTTTGTAGAGATAGGGATCTCACTTTGTTGCCCAGGTGGGTCCTGAACTCCAGGCCTTAAGCGATCCTCCCACTCCAGACTCCCAAGGTGCTGGGATTATAGGTGTGAGCCACTGCGCCTGGCTCAAATATCTTTAGTTTATAATATGAATAACCAAGTAATTACCTTTTATTTACTTCCTGTTTTGTTTTTTAATTCTATTTTAAAATTTCAAATAGCTTATAGAAAGTCTATCTTTGGTAGTAGGCTCACCTTGATTACCAAACTGATTATGTAAATTATTTTATTATGACAGCATTTACTAGCAAAAATAGTATATAAACTTTTACAGTCACAAGTTTATTTTACAGTTGCAATATTTGAAATCACATAGAGCTGTACAGTCTAGATATCAGTATATCTGAGTAGATTTACCATATCCAACCCTGTCAGGGTAAACAATTTAAAATTCTGGAAAAAATACCCCCCCAAAAAAATCCAAAACAGTGACTGAAAGGCATAGGATAACAAACAAAAACAGATTGATTCTGATGGGAACATGAAACTTGGAAGCAAAAACAGGGCAAAGGGTTTGTTTTCCATCTTTTAGCCTGAGGACAGAACAAAGATTGTTCTACATGGAGTGGCTAAAATTCTGATAGAAAGCCTGTAGTATTTCTGGCCTGAAGACCCAGAGGACAGAGTTCCAGGGAACCAAAGGAACTAGATAATGGGCGGTGGGGGGTACACTGAGAAGGAAACAGAGGAAGAGTGCACCAAGTTCTCTCTACACACTTTCTTCAATTCTGTGGTTGAACCACACATGCACCAGGTAGTCTCATATTAACACAGCTAAATCTAAAAGAATTGAAATTTGAAATATTGCCACCTCAGGAGATTTAAACCATGCAGTTTAAGACCAAACAAATTATGTGCCTGGTTTAAAAAACAAACAAACAAACAAAACCATATCAAAACAAACTCTTCAGGAGAATATAACATCCACAATATCCAGGTTAAAATCCAAAATTACTCAATAAAGCAGAAAAATGTAACCCACTTTTTTTTTTTAGGAGAATAGACAATCAACAGACATCATCCCTAACATGACACAGTTGTCTAAATTATTAGGCAAGGGTATTAAAGAAGCTATTTTAATTATGCTCAGGGAACTAAATACAATTATTCTTACAAAGAATATAAGGACAAGGAACCTCAGCAGAGAAACAATTATAAAAAAGAATCCAATGGAGATTCAAGAGCTTAAATCATACAGGGTTGCAGTCTACCTTTCAACTATAAATTTAAAACTTAAATTTTTTGTATAACATAGTAACAAAAAGAGAAAAGTAACTACCCTACCTTTTTCACATCTTACCTGTTTCACTTTCAAATGCCTATTATGGAGTAAGTATTGAGAAAAGTCTGAAGGTATGGAGATAAAAATACAAATAAGGAGTGATAGATTCACTCCCTTTCCTTAGAGTTTAAAGTCTTAACATTTTGTGAAGCCAATTCCATAGACCTCTATTATGAAGAATATGACAGAAACAAAAATGTTTTTGTTATAATTGATTTATATATGCTAATTGGACTGAAATTACTGGAAAAGAATCATTTTATGACAATATTAAAATTATTTGATAGGCATAATTCTTTTCCACATCACCTCAATTGCAATGAAAGACCATTTTAATAGGCTTACCATTAAAATTAGAGTAGCTTTATGCTAGTGATAATAATCTATAGTCCTCAAATTATTCATCACTCTCACTACTTTTTTATTTTAATCCTATCCTCTTGCAATTTTCTTTCAAAACCCATTCCCCTTTAAGCTCAGTCTTTTAATTTCTTAAGAAGTAATATAGTTTGTAGAAAAAAATAAGGTGAATTATAAAGTAGCAAGTAGTTGACAAGGGGAAAGACAAGGGAGGGCAGATGCCAAGGATGAGTAAATGTCACAGGAACCTTAGAGGAAAGAAAAGAAATTTGGAGCAATACTCTCAATAGATTAAATCTCTTTCTCAAATTACTACTCTTTTTCTGGCAACATTGTATGAAAGTACATGAAATATTTTCAATACTGTCATAACTGCATTTTATGCATTCTAAAAATTACATTGCTTTAAAGAATGAGAAAAAATTACAGTGATGCTTACAAGATGTACATGGGGTTATTGTTTTCCAACATTTTATATTGTGTTACAGTAGCTCTTTGTGACATATTTATACAGAATTGACATTTTAATTCAATCTGATGGCAGGAATATTTTCTTTTAATGTGATAATCTCGGTGAACACTGCTTTCTTCTTTTCTTTTGCTTTCAAATCAGTTTCAAAACATACGATGGGAATATTTTTCCTTCCTTTGTTCACAAATATTCAACTCTCCAACAGCTAAAAAAAAAACAAAACAAAAAACCAAACCAACCAACCAAACAAACAAACAAAAAAACAGCACACTGATGTTGTAGCAAAGATATTGTTTTTGTAATTTTGAAATATGGCATTTGTTAATGACATGATCCTTCTCTATCGTTGCCTACTTTCGCCCTCAGCTGATATTTTTGGAAGTACACAAGAGGCCTTTGCATGACTTCTTAGATTTGTTTTTTCTCACAATTCTCAGAACAAAGAATAATTGTGCCCCAAGGCTAAAGGAACAATGACACTTGTGCTTATTTTTCTTTAAAGTGCACTATTGTTTCTGCTGTGTGCATCCATTGCCTTCCTGATTTCCTTCCTCTTCTTACTGTGTAAAATGTTTGTTGCAAACTGATGTATTGAAATTACATATTGCACATACATTTGAAGTTTCATTTATCTTATCATCACAATAGCCAAATGTCAACTCTTTTCACACTTTCTAGTGAAATATATTAACACCTTACCACTTTTAAAATTAAAGTCTGTGGAATGGAAAAGGGACTATGAGAACATCTCCACATTCAGAGATTCACTGGAAAAAGTGATAGGACTCAGCAAATAGTTGTATATATGTCAAAGATTTACTAGAAGACCGGACGTAGTGTCTCTGCCTGTAATCCCAGCATTTTGGGAGATCAGAGCGGGTGGATAACTTGAGCCCAGGAGTTCAAGACCAGCCTAGACAATATAGTGAAACCTCCGTCTCTGCAAAACAACAACAACAACAACAACAACAACAACAACAAAACACTACCTGGGCTTGGTGGTGCACACCTGTAGTCACAGCTAATCAGAATGCTGGGATCACCTGAACCCAGGAGTTCGAGGCAGCAATGAGTTGTGATCGTGCCAGCGCACTCCAACGTGGGCGACAGAGTGAAACCCCGATTCATTAAAAAAAAAGTTACTAGGGAAGTAGTATAATTACAGAGCCCAGTCATAAAGGGAAAACACACAGAAAGAATCTGGAGAAATCTGTGTGCAGGCCTCCTTATGCTTTCTTTCTCTTACCCCAACAACAAAAATGCAGCAACATGTGTGTGACGTTCAGGGAAGCCCCCTGGAGACTAAGTACTCAGGGTTTTGATTGGAGGTTGGTCGTATAGGTATCCTTTGCCAATGATGTACCCAAATTCCAGACTCCTAGAAGGAAAGCAGGAGTTCAGCATAAACTACATTGTTTGCACAGCTTAGGCACAGTAAGCGACTTGTATCAGCTATGGGAATGGTGGGAACCCTCTGGAAATCCAAGTTTCCAGATGCTAGCCAAGGGTCGATCTTACAAGTAGATCTTTCTTAGGATAGCACTCTAAGGCATGGTATCTTAATTCTTTTCTGCACAGTGGCTAACCAAGCTATATTTTGTAAATAGAAAATTATTGAACACCTACAATTTACCTAAAAATAAATGTCCTTTATACTGTAGGCTACCTACTCCAGCAAAGTTATTGAGTTAGCAGTTTGTTTTCTGGTTACAAATAAACATTTTCCCTGTATAATTTACCAGCTTTTCTTTATGAGGGGGAATGTAAGCTGAAAAAATCTCAATAAAAACAACTGATCTTACATTCCTCTGTCAATGATTTTATCAACTAGTTTGTCAATGTACTCAATTAACCAAATGTTGAAATTAATTGGGGCTAAAATATTTCTCTCTGATCCTACTAAAAACCTATTATGACACTTTGGCTACTGCATGTCTGAAGTTCACTGTTTAATGGGCGAGTTGAAGCTATTACACATTTTTGTTGCTCATTTCTACATTTCTTAAGTACAATAGCAGTTTAACTTAATTCTTTTTATATTTACTACTCCTTTAGCATTAAGAATTAACCTGATTATCTTTAAGCACAATTATTTTTTTAACCTATGAAAACCTTCTACTCACTACTTTTATACTTTAAATGCAGATATCATAATATCTAACTCATTTATACCTAGTCTTACTTCATTTGGATACACTTTTTTCTGGCCCTAAATAAGCCTCTTTTTTGTTTTATTTATTCAAGAATTCCAAGTGAGTTAGCTCCACTGGATAATCAAAATTGTTCTATTTCATTTTGTGGAGCTTAGTCAGAGACTGAGCATAGGCTGGTATTTTGGCGTGCCCACTCTGGTGCCAAGAAGACTGGAATTTAAGTACTCTCTATGTCACTATTATCCTTAAGTCCCTTAGTCTATCCTCAATTTTCAAATATGTGAAATTGGGAAAAATAATAGTTCCTTTATCTCATCTAGGATTAAAATAAAGAAAAGGATTGAAATAAAGAAAAAATATAAAGCATATAGAACAGTCCTTGTTTAGTAAGGATTACTAAAATAAAGAAAAAATATAAAGGATTAAAATAAAGAAAAAATATAAAGCATATAGAACAGTCCTTGTTTAGTACATTTTAGGTAATATTATTTTAATAGTCATTATTTTTTCCATGATCATGAATGTTTGTGTTGGCTTTAAATGCAAACATTTTATATTTTATTGATGTCAATTAAAACAAAAACTATGATGTGTTCATATAATCTAGTAAATTTTGTAAACTTACTCAAAAATATACTTCTAAGTTGAAGTACGTTTTTGAAGAGTTACTTTGGATTAAAGTGATATGAATACATATATACATACACTGAACATCAGCAACAAAATATATTAAAGAAAAATATACTTTAGAAAACATATATTTATGTTTTAGAATAATAAATATAAATACATTTAGAATAATACAAACGACTCGGGGAAAATATTCTACTTATCTCTATATTATCCTAAAGTGGGAATGAGACTGATCTCTTTATGCAGTTATCTCTTAGACAACTGAAATGTCTGAGAATTTGATGATTTTGCTTATGATTATGGTCTTGGAAATCTATATTATTTATGTAAATATTAAAGACTATCAAAATTTACTTCATATAATTTGCTGTTACAGTTGAGATGATTTATTTCAAATTTATTTGTGTTTTTGTACTGTTAAATATCAAATTTATATACATATATTTTGATATATAATAGTTATACATATTTGGGGGTATATGTGATATTTTAACACCTGTATACAGTGTTATATACTGGTCAAATCAAATTTTTATCTTTTTCTGTGTTGAGAGTACTACAAGTCTTCTCTTTTAGCTATTTTTGAAATATACAATAAATTATTGTGAACTATAATTTTGCTACCTTACTATCAAATATTAGAATCTATTCCTTCTATCTGACTTTATTTTGTACTTCATAATTAACTTTTCTTCATCCTTCTTCCGGTCCTCTTCCCTTTCTAGCCTCTGGTAACCATTTTGCTTTCTACTTCCATGCGATCCACTTTTCTAGCTCACACTTATGAGTTAGAACATGCAATATTGCCTGGCTTATTTCACTTAACACAATGACCTCCAGTTTTATCTGTGTTGCTGCAAATGACAAGCTTTCATTATTTTTTATGGTTGAATAATATTATATTATGTATATGCCAAATATTTTTAACTATTTATTTTGAAACAACAACTTATAGATGTCTATGATTTTTTGGAATATGGCTCTAAAGATTTAATGAACTAATTAAAATGTTTATGAGACAACTTTTATTCTGTATTTGAAACTACACTTATTAATGTCAAGTCAAATTAGAGTCAAAGCTAAAAAGGAAAAAAAAATTAGAAATTTTAAAAATATTCATGTCATCGATTGGAGTTAAGACTGGGTCCAATATATTATTACTGGTCATTACAACTTTTTAAAATAAGTTTACTGTAGTTTAACCATATCTGATATACATATATTATATACATACATACATAATATATATATAATATATGTATATATATAGGTTTTATCCAAAATATAATAAAGTAGGCTGTGGATTGCATTTATAAAATATTTTTCATTGGAATTTTAAAAAATGTAAACTTGCCAGGCTTGGTGGCTCAGCCTATAATCCCGCACCTTCGGGAGGCTGAGGTGAGTGGATTGCCTGAGCCCGCGGCTTCGAGACTCGCCTGGGCAGCGAGATATTATCTCTACAATAAATCAAAAAAATCAGCCGGGCGTGGTAGCGCATGCCTGTAATTCCGGCTACTCGGAAGGCTGAGATGGAAGGATCGCCAGAGCCCAGCAGGTGGAGGCTGCGGTGGCCGGGAGCGGCCCCTGCACTCCAGTCTGGGCTACACAGTGAGACTCCAACTCAAAAAAAAAAAAAGGTAAACTTATAAAATGAAAACATAATTCCATTTATAAAAAATTAACATAAATTAAATGGTGAGATTAGGCTAATATATAATGCCATAATAATCCTGAAATTTCAGTGGTAGACTGGGTGCCGTGGCTCCCGTCTGTAATCCCAGCACTTTGTGAGACCAAGGTGAGAGGATTGCTTGAGTCCCGGATTTGGGAACAGCCTGGGTAACTTGACGAGAACTCATCTCTACAATAAATCAAAAAAATTAGCTGGGTGTGGTGGCACACACCTGTGGTTTCAAGCTACTTGAAAGGTTGAGGTGGAAGGATTGCCTGAGCCCAGCATGTTGAGGCTGCAGTGACCGTGAGTGTGCCACTGCACTCTGGCCTGGGTGACAGAGTGAGACTCTGACTCAAATAAAAAATAAAAAATAAAAATTTAAAAAAATAAATAAAATTAGTAGAGTGTTGTGGTGTGTGCCTGTAGTTCCAGCTACTTGGAAGACTGAGGCAGAAGGATCACCTGAGCCCAGCAGGTTGAGGCTGTGGTGGCTGTGAGCATGCCACTGCATTCCAGCCTGGATAACAGTGAGACTCTGACTCAAAAAAAAAAGAAAGAAAGAAAAAGAAAAAAAAAGACAAGAAAAGACATCTCAGTGGTATACAACAAAAGTATTTTATTCTTTGTGTTAAACATGGCCAGGCATGGTGGCTCACTCCTATAATCCCAGCACTTTGGGAGGCTGAGGTGAGGAAATTGCTTGAACCCAGGAGTTCGAGACCAGCCTGGGAAACACAGTGAGACCTCATCTCTACAAAAATTAAAAATGAGCCAAGCGTGGTGGTGCGTGCTGGTATTCTCAGCTACAAGGGAGGCTGAGGCGGAAGGATCACCTGAGTCCAGGATGTCAAGACTGTGGTGAGCCATGATCATGCCACTGCACTCCAGCCTTGGTGACAGAGTGGAACTCTGACTCAAAAAATAAAATAATAAAAAAACAAATAAACATGATCTTTGAGGGAAGATTGTGCTCTGTTCCACTTTGCGTATACTGTAGGAACCAAGCTGTAGGTGGATCCTATATCTGATATAATACAGGTAAAAGAGGACAGAGAGGACACTACAGAAACAAGATCTTAACTTTCATCATGAATCTTCTCTATCATAGAAACACATATTAAATCAAGTTAGGCAAATAATGAAGATAGCATTGACATAATTTACTTATCCTGATTTTCTCAACATGTAATAGTTTTAATTAATGGCATGAAACAAAGTTTACTTTGTTTATATAAGCAAACATATTGAAAAAAGACAGTTTAAACCTTTGACAAAATGTCTTTCTGAACTTAAGGTATATAAATGTCCTATAAAGGGTCCAGAATGCACTCCCCTTCTTCTCATCCTCTTCATACCCCCACTTCAATGTGAAACAGTCTAGCAGGACCAGCAATAACTATACAACAAGAAAATCACATGGGCAGCACCACTAGAAATGAAAGAAAAATTTTGTGATATGGCGTTTATTAGAAAAAGAGGAGGAAGTCACCATATGAGTCCTCGAACAAATCTGAATTCTATTCTTCCTTTGCTTACTTTCACTTACTTCCAGATCCAGAAGTAGTCAGATGAGTGGGTAAAGAGAAACAGGTGACAAAGAGAATTTCTTTTAGATAAATATTATCTCAAAGAAACATTAAACTAGTGACATCCTTCTCCATCTTTCCAGGAATGTAGGAAAGAATGAGGTCTATTTTGTACTCAGGGTAGGTTGAAGGATTTTGTGTTGACATGAAAACAAACTCTGGTTAGAATAGTAATTACATTAAAAAATAGGCATTGTGTATATGTGTGTGTGTGTGTGTGTGTGTGTGTGTGTGTGTGTGTGTTTGTGTGTGTGTAGTTTTGTCTGGAAATGTTATTTTATGAGTGACAATTCTATATTGTGTTATACCAGTGACTGACTTTTATTAAAAAAGAGGTAAGAAATATGTTTTAGTGAACATAATTCTATATTTCTGAAGAGAATGCCACAGAGTGTTGCTACAAAAACAACAATTTCTAGAGTAATACATTTTGGGTATATGGGCTACTGTTACTCAAGTAAATATTGTCATGGTTTCTCATACAATTACCATGAGTAAAGGTTAGATAACAAAAATGAGGCATGAGCCGGGCTCGGTGGCTCAGCCTATAATCCCGCACCTTTGGGAGGCTGAGGTGTGTGGATTGCCTGAGCTCGCGGGTTCGAGACCCGCCTGGGCAGCGAGAACTCATCTCTACAATAAATCAAAAAATCAGCTGGGCGTGGTAGCGCGTGCCTGTAATTCCGGCTACTTGGAAGGCTGAGGCAGAAGGATCGCCGGAGCCCAGCAGGTCAAGGCTGCGGTGACCTGGAGCGGCCACTGCACTCCAGTCTGGGCGACAGAGTGAGAGTCCAACTCAAAACAAACAAACAAAAAAAAATGTGGCATGCCACTAAAATGTTCATTCTAAAATATATGAAAGTAGCTCTAAATTATTCAAAACTTTAAGATTTTTATTTGCTCAAACTTATTTTTCTTAAAGGAAGCAGAATATTGTAACAAGAAGAGGCTCCACTGGGAGAGTTTAATTAAATATTTTTCAGTCTAATCACATGCACATTGATAAACTCCCTACCAAAATGGATGGAAGCTTAGTATTTAAAACTGGGATGTTAGCATATATCAGTTTTCCTTAGTGCAATTAGCAGGAAGAGTGAAGAAAGTATGACCCTAAAGGACAAGGAAGCACAAAATTATTCAAACCTTACAGCTAGTTCTATATACTTAGCATTAATATCAAGAATGTTCCCAATAACATATAACAAATGCAGAACAGTGACAACAGTCTGTAATGATGGAGAAAGACCAACTAAGTGATTATAAAGCTAGGTGTCATTTTTGGTAGCTTTTCTGTTCATGCCAGTAGGCACTTGCCCACTGGTGCAGCATTTTCTCTTTCATCTGAATATAGACAGGCGCAATGTCAGTCTGTGTAGTCATTAGGATGATTCGCAAATATTCCAGTGTCTCCTCTCTTGTATATCCTTTGTAACACTGGCCTTTTCCATCCGTAGATGAAGTTAAGTGTAGACATCTGACTTGCTTTAGCAAAAGAAATGTGAGCAGAAGTGGCTTGTTTCCAGGCTACAACTTTAGGAATTAGCGCATCACTTGCCCTATCTCCTTTCCCCTGTGCTATAGTGATAGGACAGCAACTCTCCAGAGTTGACTGACTTAGGATGCTCCATCAGCCTAGGTGAGCCAAAGAAGAGATCTGTGGGGTAGGGCAGGTTATGTGAGCACGGAAGATGACAGGCAGGTTATGTGAGCAAGGAAGAAGCCTTTGCTGTTATATGATGTTTCAAAGTGGAGTTTCTTTGTTACTGTACAAGACTTTGCCCATTCTGACTCATACAGTCTGTACATTATGTTGGAATAATTTAAAATGTATTTTTGCTTGTTTCCACTTTTTGCATTTCTAATTGCTAAAAGGGACAATTCTTAGGTCATTAAAGTAACTTTTTGATATAATTCTACTTTCCTGACTTTTTTATTAATAAACCCATGTTCAGTGAGAAAAAGCAAGAGGTACTGTGTGTGCAGGTGAGTGTGGCACTTGGGGGAATGTCAAAGTCTATTTCATCTCTACCCAGTAGCCTCTACCTTCTTTTCTAGTTATGCTCACCAGGCATGTGGTACATACTGGGGGAGGAATGGAAAGAGTGAGATGTGGAAGATCCAGGCATAGGAAACAACTACCATAACAGCAATCAAGATTTTCACTTGTTATGTATTTATACTATGCTTGACATTTATGAACTCATCCTTAAAATAACTCTATGAGATAAGAACTATTATATTCAGATTTTACAAATAAGGCACTAAGATGCTAAGTAACTTGCCCAAGCTTAGAGTTTGGAAATGCCAGAGCTAGGGTGCAAATGGCTCTCAAAGAACATGCTTTAGGAGTTGCCACTTGACTGTGTCAAAATTTGTATGTAAAACATCAAGAAAAGCCTCTTTTTTTTGTTTTAGAGCTTCCAGATCAACAGCAATAACAAACCTAATACAGATAGTTTCAGTGAAAATGGAGGCAACGATTATTTAACAGGGAAGGATAAAGAGGTCAAAACTTCAATTCCTTTAAACACAGTTAATTCCTCTTTTTTTTAGAGGCCAAGCAGATGTAAGAGTTCAGCTATGTCCTTGACCCCTTTTACTCTCTCTGCCTGCCACATTTTCTCACAATAAATTTATTCACTTTCTGATGGACCAGGCAGTTTGCCAACCTCACATCCAAATTCAGCTGAAGGAGAAGCTCACTGTGTAGAGAGACAAGGCTCACTGTTGGTGTTTAGACCCTTACTTTTATTCAGCATTTGCCATTTGGCACCCAGATTGGTAACAGCACCTTCCACACTCTGGCCATGAGTGAAACATTGACAGATCTGAAGGCCTTCAGTCAAATGACTCAGGTTGGAAATTTGAGTGGAATGCTGAAGTTAACACTTTCCCCAGTGGCTTTCACCAGGAGAACAGAAATGATAAAATTGATCAGAGTCTCTTGGGAGATATTTTTCAAAATATAAATATTCCTGCCACAGGGCACTAAGTATAACTTTGGATTGTTATAGTTTGAAAATGTCCCCAGAGATTCTGGGCAATAAAAACTTCTATTCTAGGGGAAATGGTCAAATTTAGCATTAGGGAACTGTGTCTCATTTAAATTCTGTGCCTAAATCTCCTTAAAAGAATCGCTTACACATTGTTATACATAAAAGGCAATCCAGAATCTCTTTCATGTTTTTATACCCTACTTCTTTTAGATAATGTGGCTTTTTCAGCTTATTGTATAAAATGGCCTCACAGAAAGGTGTCCTATCAGAGATCAAATTTGTGTTTGTTTTCTCTTTGTTTTCTTGAAAGCAGACTTCATTTTTTAAAATTGGGGTCTCACTCTGTCACCCAGACTGAAATGCAGTGGCACGACCTCTGCTCACCACAGCCTCAAACTCCTGGGCTCAAGTTATCCTCTTGCCTCAGCCACCCAGGTAGCTGGGACAACAGGTGCATGCCAGCACTCCTGGCTTTTCTTTCTTTCTTTCTTTCTTTCTTTCTTTCTTTCTTTCTTTCTTTCTTTCTTTCTTTCTTTCTTTCTTTCTTTCTTTCTTTCTTTCTTTCTGTCTCTCTCTCTCTCTCTCTCTCTCTCTCTCTTTCTTTGATGGCGGGAGAGAGTCTCCCTTCGTTGCCCATGCTAGTCTGGAACTCCTGGCCTCAAGCCATTCTCCTGCCTTGGCCTCCCCAAATGCTGGGATTATAGGCATGAGTCACTGCACCTGGTCAGAGAAAAACTTTCGTTAGAAAAAAGAACTACTTTGGAATCCTTTGAAGTTACTTTTGGGATCCCTTTACATGCATCAGAATCATCCGGAGAGCATGTTAAAACAGAGACTGCTGGACTCTGCTCCCAGGGTTTCTTATTTAATAGGTCTGGGTGGGGTTCTAGAATTTACATTTCTAACAAGTTTCCAGATGGTGTTGGTGTTGATGTTCGTTTGGGAATTACAGTTGCAGAACTACTGCTTTTGACCTATCCTAGCCCCAGGCAGGAGTTACTGCAGCCATTTCAACATCATCACCCATATTCACCTTAACACAATTTATATCCAGTGGGTCTTGGTTTTGTGGAATCTACCCACCTCCATTTCCCAGGTGCACCATTTTGATAATTATGTTCTTGTGCTGGAGTTTTCTGAGCAGTGTGAATATCTATCTACCCATTTAATCTGACTTGTAAATAGGAGACTTGGACATTCCTATTTACTATATGATTTTGCTATTTGCCTAACATTCTGCTGGTAGGAAGAAATGAAAAGTGTGAGCACAAGCCAGAAGCTGAAGACTCTCACACCTCAGTTCTCACCAGATGAGCTTTATTGGATCCCTTTTATTCTCTAAGTACAATCCAAGATACTGCCCATCTATTTTTTTTTTTTTTTTGAGTTGGAGTCTCACTCTGTCGCCCAGACTGGAGTGCAGTGGCCGCTCCCGGCCACCACAGCCTCGACCTGCTGGGCTCCAGCGATCCTTCCGCCTCAGCCTTCCAAGTAGCTGGAACTACAGGTGCACGCTACCATGCCCGGCTCATTTTTGATTTATTGTAGAGATGAGGTCTCGCCAAGTTGCCCAGGTGGGTCTCGAACCCGCGGGCTCAGGCAATCCACTCACCTCAGCCTCCCAAAGGCGCGGGATTACAGGCTGAGCCACCGAGCCCGGCTTGCCCATCTATTTTATCACCTTCACAGGCATACATTAGGAGCTACAAGGCAGGGAGACCCTCATAATCACAAGTAAAGAAACCTCAAGTGGCTAATAAAACATTTTGAAAGGAATTTTGAAACCTATACTCTTTCAAAATCAAGGTGAGTGTGGTAGGCAGAATTCTAAAGTTTTCCCACTCCCAAGACTCCCTTTTACTGGTTATTCAATTAAAAAATGAATCCAGGTACTGCTGTGAAGGGACTTTGCAGATGTAAAATAAGTTACCAATAAGTTAACAGTTACCAATAAGTTAACTTTAAAATAGGGAGAATATCCCAGATTATCTGTGCTGGCCCAATGTAACCAAATGAACCCCAAAAGCAGAAGAAAAAGGTTGAAAAGTTCATTAGAGAGATGTAGCAGAAAGGGAGAGCAGAAGAGAGATACGGTAGAAGGAAAGGTCAAAGAGATTCAAAGTATGAGAGGCACACAACTGTTCCTAGCTTTGAGGATGAAGAAGCCCACAAACCAGGAAATGTGCAGTCTGTAGAAGCTGAGAATGACTTCCGGACAGCAACCAGCAAGGAAATGCATATCCTAGTCCTACAACAGTATGGAACTGAATTCTTCTAAGCACCTGAATTAGTCCAGAAGTAGAATATCTCCCAGAACCTCCAGATAAGTGTCCAAGCTGGACAATATTTTTTACTTCAGCCTTCTGAAACGCAAAGCAGAGAAAACTGACCCAACCCATACTTTTGACCTATACAACTGTGAAATAGCAAATTTGTGTTGTTTAAAGCTGCAAAGTTTGTGACAATTTGTTAGGTTAGCAGAATAAAACTAATATAGGGAATAACAGATATTAAAGTGAAATACACATTTAAATTTTTTTCAGATATATCTTTTGAGAAAAGGATAGCAAGGTAAATAGAAGGAGCACATAAGAGAAAAAAGATTTATTTCCTTACCCATTGAAAGGTTCATGACTGAGATTAACAAATGAAAGCATATACTTTTAGATAATAAAAGTTGTATGTGACATGGGAACCTTTAGAAAAGACTACCCAAAGACTCAGGGAAAATTGTATATTTTATGCTAAGTCTGATGAAGAAATGCGTAGTTGTTGAGAAACATAATTGGACAAAATGGGGTTATGATCTAATGGTAATAAACTTTAGGGAGGCGGGTGGGAACTTGGCAAGTCTTGTTTGTTCAGATTCTTCTTGGCATCCCTGTGTGACATTCCATTCCTCTAGGCAAAGGGCAGGACCCCTCTGGAATGAGAGTCTTATGACCTATTTTCAGGGAAAAGTCAGCTAGGTTTTATAGCTTTATTCAGGGGACAAGGGCAAGGAGAATTCTTTCTAGTTCCTATGGCCTACTTCTGCTGTTTCCCCAAATGCCAAGGTACCATATTTTGGGGTAGCATGTCCTGAATCCTGTCAAGATCAATAGTATTCTTTAAAAAAAAAGATTTTAAATATAAGTAATTGGTTTAAAGTGTTTATTCAAGAGAGTTAACTGTTAGGGATCTTTTTTGTTGGAGCTGAATTTTTAACTGAACTTGTGATTATCTGACTGCAGTCCTCTTTAGCCCCAGTTTATTTAACCCAGCTTTGGATGTTATTCTACATTGCTTGTCAATCATTCAATCCCCAAGACTTCCTGTAAGAGCAGTGACTCCACTGTGTTCTTTGTTAAGGACTGGAACCTTGTTCCTGAATATGTATCAGATATTGATGGACTGCAGTCCAAAGACTGACCTTCTAAGTACCAGTTGTCCTCTATTACCATCTCGGAGCCTTGGCTACTTTGTATCAATGGGTATTCTGCTTCTATCCCAGTACTGCATCTTTACTTGAACCAAATTGGAGAAAACTCTATTTTTCCCTCTTCATTGAAAAATATTTACTGAGCATTTCTTCTGGGTATGGTGACTATAAGTTAATCATCTAACACTTTGGACAGTGAAGAGGATGCCATTGACAATCCCTCCAGGAAAACAGGCATAATTGGCAAACCAATATGAATGCTCACCTTGGCTATATTCCAGAGGCTTGAATTAAAACAGTGAAAAACACACCAGAGCAAAAAATTGTGATCTCTTGGAGCTTACACTCTACTAGTGAAAAACAACAATAAACAAAATAATGAAGAAAAGCACTATAGAATGTTAGATAGTGATAAATGACTATGGGAAAAATAAAGCAGGGAAGGAAGAATCTAACTGTGTGTGTTTAGTTGCAAATTAAAATGTGCTGGTCAGGGTAACCCTCAGTGAGAAGGTGTCTTCTCAGCAGAGACCTGTAGAGGATGAGGGAAAGCACCATAAAGGAAGCTGGGGGAAGAGAGTTCCAGGTCAAGGCGAGAGCAAATGCAAATGACCTGGGAAAGGAGTGTGCCTGCTGTGTTGTAAAGATGAGGAGGGCATGGGTCAGATCAAGAAAGGCTTTGTAGGCCATTGTGAAGATTGTTTTTATTCTGAGTGAAATGAAACCCAAGGGAGTGTGTGAATAAGTGGCGTGATAATGATCTGATTCTGGTTCCAAGAGGATCTCTCTGGCTGCTGTGTTGAGAGTATACTGCAAGGGCCAGAGAGAAAGCAGCAAGACTCCTGTCTTGTTCACTTGGATGAACAAATAACTCAAAGAACAACAGATGCTGGAGAGGATGTGGGGAAAAGGGAACGTTTCTGAACTATTGGTGGGAGTGTAAACTAGTACAACCTCTACGGAAAACAGTTTGGCAATTCCTAAAAGATCTAAAAATCGATCTTCCATACGACCCCACAATCCCCCTTCTGGGACTATACCTGGAAGAATTCAAATCACTCTATAAAAAAGATACCTGCACACACATGTTTATTGCAGCACTATTCACAATAGCAAAAACATGGAACCAATCACGCTGCCTATCAAAAGAGGATGGGATAAAAAAATGTGATACATGTACACGATGGAATTTTTTTCCTCTTTTAATTTTTATTTAAAATTGTGGGGTACAATTCAGGGCTAGGTATACAAAGATTCACCGTGCAGGTACCCTTTGTAATGGGGCTGTTTGTTTTTTTCTTTTCAGCATGTTTGAGTTCCTTGTAGATCCTTGATGTTAGGCCTTTGTCAGACATGGAGTTGGCAAATATTTTTTCCCAGTCTGTGGTCTGTCTCCCTGCTTTCTTGATGGTTTCTTTGGCTTTGCAGAAGCTTGTCAGTTTAATGAGGTCCCACTTGTATATCTTATCTCTTATGGCCTGGGCACTTCGAGTTTTGATCAGATATTGGTTGCCAGTTCCAACTTCCATAAGAGTGTCTCCTGTATCTTCTAAGATTGTTATAGTGAGAGGTTTTCCATTTAGGTCTGTGATCCATTTAGAGTTAATTTTTGTGTATGGGGATAGGTAGGGGTCCTGTTTTAATCTTCTGCATGTGGTCAGCCAGTTTTCCCAGCACCATTTACTGAATAGGTTCTCCTCTCCCCAGCAGCGGATGGTGAAGGCTTTGTCAAAGATTGACGTTTTGCTTCTCGAATCTCAATTCTATTCCATTGGTCTATATGCCTCTTTTTGTACCAATACAAGGCTATTTTGATTATTGTAGCTTTATAATATAGTTTAAAATCTGGGAATGTGATACCTCCTGCTTTGTTTTTTTGCTGAGGATTGTTTTGGCTATTCCTGGTCATTTATGTTTCCATATGAATTCCTGTATTGTTTTTTCTAGGTCTGAGAAGAATGTTGCTGGTAATTTCATGGGTATTACATTAAATCTGTAGATTGCCTTAGGTAAAATGGACACCTTAACAATGTTGATTCTTCCAATCCATGAGCATGGAATATTTTTCCACTTGTTTGTGTCATCTTTGATTTCTTTGAGCAGTGTTTTGTAGTTTTCTTTGTAAAGGTCTTTTACATCTCTGATTAGGAAGATGCCAAGGTATTTCATTTTTTTCATGCCTATTGTAAATGGAATTGTGCTTTTTATTTGGGTTTCTCTTTGCTGATTATTGGTGTATAGAAACGCGATTGTCTTTTGTACATTTATTTTATACCCTGAGACTGCCAAAGTCCTTTATTAGTGCAAGGAGGTTTTTGGTAGATTCCCTTGGGTTTTCAAGGTATACAATCATGTCATCTGCAAAGAGAGATAACTTTACTTCCTCTTTTCCTATTTGGATATCCATGATTGCCTTCTCTTCTCTGATTGCTCTAGCTGGGACTTCCAAAACTATATTGAACAGGAGAGGTGAGAGTGGGCATCCTTGTTTTGTTCCAGTGTTTGGGGAAATAGTTCCAATTTTTGTCAGCTTAGGAGCATGCTGGCTGTGGGTTTCTCGTAGATGACTTTTACTATTTTGAGGTATGTTCCACCTATGCCTAGATGTTTCAGAGTTTTTATCAAGAAGGGGTGCTGGATCTTATCAAAATCTTTTTCTGCATCTAATGATATAACTACGTGTTTTTGTTTTGATGTCTAATGATGTATTTAATTACATTTATGGTCTTACGAATGTTGAACCAGCCTTGCATCCCTGGGAAGAAGCCTACTTGGTCATGATGGATGATTTTTGGATGTGTTGTTGAATCTTGTTTGCTAGGATCTTGTTGATAATTTTAGCATCTATGTTCATCAAATGTATTGGCCTGTAGTTCTCTTTCTTTGTTGGGTCTTTACATGACTTGTATATCAATGTGATGTTAGCTTTACAAAATGATTTGGGGAGAGTTCCACCTTTCTCAATCACCTGGAATATTTTCAGTAAGATTGGTATCAGTTCCTTCTTGAATGTTTTGAAGAATTCTGCTGGAAAGTCATCTGGTCCATGACTTTTTTTTGTAGGTAGTTTTCTTATGAAATAATCAATTTCCTTGATTGTTGGTCTATTTAGGGTCTCAGTTTCTTCTTGTTTCAACCTATGGAGGTTGTATGATGTTAGAAAGCCCTCCATTTCCTTTATGTTTTCAAGTTTGCTTCCATACAATTGTACATAGTAGTCTCTGATAATCTTTTGTATTTCTTCAGGGTCAGTTGTGACCTCATCTTTTGTGTTTCTGATTTAGTTTATTTGGGCTTTCTCTCTTTTTTGGTCAGTCTGGCTAGGGGACCATCTGTCCTGTTGATTTTTTGTATTATCTTTTTGTCTTCTATGTCCTGGATTTGGGCTTTTATTTTGGTGATCTGCATTCTTCTGCTGAAGTTAGGTTTTTGGTAGACATGATGGAATATTATGCAGCCATAATGAAGGACAAAATTATGAACTTTGCAGCAACTTGAATGGACTTAGAGTCTATAATACTAAGTGATCTATCACAGAAACAAAGAGCTGAATACCATATGTTCTCACTCAGAAGTGGACCTTGAACAATTATCATAATACTATCAGAAAGGGATTGGCAGTAGTGGGAAACTGCCAGGGGGGATCACCTCATCAACAAGGGTACCTGCATAATGAACATCTGTATACCCTACCCTGAATTGTACCCCACATCTTTAAAAAATTTTTTTAAAAAAGAACAAATCTCACAAGACCAGCTTCACAAACTCTGGATACATATGGTCCCTCCTCTTCCCCCAGAAGCCATTAGGTGGAGTTTGTGTCCACCGGATGCCCCCTCTTACCAGTCCACTATACTGTGACTAGACAGCTACAGCTTGCTGACAATTGCCAAGGGTCAAGATGAGACATGAATCAAAGCTACAAAGGTATGTTTGTATTATCAATGAAGAGCAAAACAGTTTAACGTGTTGACATCCACATTTTGTACTACAACTGATGTTTGTAGGAGATTGTGATATTGTGATATAACAATAAATATATATTTAGTTTGTGTCCCAGTTCTTGGCACCGAGCTCCTATTTCTAAGATCCTCGTAATTTCCCAACTAAAGGGGTGCTAGTTACATCTTTTGTTCTGACACTTGGTCTTTGACCTTGGTTTCTGACACAGAGCTCCTAATCCTTTGGAATTACCTGGTTTAGAGAAGTATAATTTGTTCTAATAAGGTTAGTCTTGGTGGACTCCTAGATAAGGGCTGGCTACCAGAAAGACCAAACCATGATTAGAGGATTGGTTGCGTCCCACCTTCCATCTTCCAGGAAGGAGAAAGGGGTGTTGTGAACTTAATAATCGATCATGCCAATGATAGTCCTTCCATGAAAATCCCTGAACTGTGGAGTTTGGAGAGCTTCCAGGTTGCTGAACACATGAATGTGCTGAAAGAATGATCGGCTGAAGATAACACAGAAGCTCTGTTCTCCTTCCTACATATCTTGCTGTAGGTACCACTTCATCTGGCTGCTCATTGGTATCCTTTGTAATATCCTTTATAATGAACCAGTAATCATAAGTAAAGTGTTTCTCTGAGTTTCATGAGCCACTCTAGGAAATGAATGAACTTAAAAAGGGGTTGTGGAAACCTCCAATTTGTGGCCAAGTTGACCAGAAGTTGCAAGTAACCTGACAATCCACACTTGTGATTGGTGTCTGAAGTGGGGAGCAAAGTTGTGGGATAGAGACTTTAACCTATGGAATCTGCATACTATGTCTAGGTAGATGGTGTCAGAATTGAGGTAAACTGTAAGATATCCAGGTCGTGTTGGAGAATTGCTTCATATGGGAGAAAAAAGTCCACATGTTTTGGTAACAGAGTTGTTCTGTGTTGAATGTGGTGTCAGATGTGAAGTGTTCATGAAGTACTGAGATTGTTGAGAGTACAGCAGGAGAAAGCAGGGTTTTTGTTTTTGTTTTTCCTATTACATAGGGATGCTTACTCTTGAAATTAAAGTTTCCACAGAATAACTATGTGAAATAAGTAAGTGCCCCGGTGTACATGCTAAGACAAGCTGAAAATGTTGTGCCTGAATCTTTTACTTCAGCGAAAAGAGAAACATGAACTCTCATCCAGCTGTCTGCGAAGTGACAGAGTTGCTTGAAGCAGCAGGTGGCCAAGTGCAAGCACAAGAGACATGGATATTAACTGTGACTTTGCTGAAGACAAGGAGGAAGACTTTTCCTGGAGTACTAATATTTGAGACTTAAACCAAATGAACATCTATGAAGACCCTGTTGCCATCCCCTCCCACACTGAGGATGGCAACAGGGTGCACATTTGATGCTACTTTGTCAAGAAGATGTAGGAAAGTGATCCCACTTCTCAGCCAGAAAAGGAAAAAAAAATCTTAAAATAACCAGGTGAGAAAAAGGTTAATAGGCAGCCATTTCAAATATCTGGTTTGTGTCCAGTGCTCATGGTGTTCCATGCTTTCTGCCATATTCGTTTTTCTTTGTTTTCAATAAGGGCTGAGATAGTACAGATACCCTGGTTTTCTAAAGTCAGAGCTATTGCTTCTGAGAAGCTTCATGTGAAAGACAGTTTCTGCCTTCTGTCATGTAGTCATTCAAGTGTAAAAATCCTGCTGCCATATTCCTCTGGTGGCAATCCATAGCCACAGACTACAACTGAACACTACAATATTTCCCTGAGGAACTTCAGTTGAAGATTCACATTTTCTTCACATTTGTACATTTCTGGGGCTGACTCATGTTGGCCTTACATTTCTTCAAGGCATAGTGAAGGGTTCTTATTAGGGTCAAGAAGAAATTATCTTCATTTTGGTTTAGAAGAGCAAACATGTGATTATGTATATAATAATTCACATTTTGATATAGGGAGTTTCATTCATTTAACAAATATTTATTATATACACTCTAGCGGAGGGACAGGCAATAAACTCTAAGCACAGTAGCATAGTTATATATTGATAATGTCTATGTATCTAACTATGATCAATTTACCTACATATCTGTTAGAATGTAAAAAATGCCATATTAAAGAGGAAATTAAAGCAGAGTAAGAAGTTTCAGAAGCATGTATAGAAATAGGCTGCATATTTAAAAGGAATGGACAGGGAAGGCCTTATGAAGGAGGTGAATTTGGAGAACAGTCTTTCCAAAGGGAAGGAAGCAAGTGACATGGATGTCTGGAGGACAAAAGCTCCAGACTGATGACATCACCAGGGTATGGTGAAACTGGCTGAGGAACAGCAGGGAGGACATGTGACTGGAGTTAAGGTCATGTGTGTGAGGGAAACTGGGGACTGTGGGGCAGATGTCAGGGCAGGGCCGAACCAGGTGTTGTAGGGTTTGAGGCTTATACAATTTTAGGCTTCTCTTGAAAAGAAAGAATTAAAATGTGCAAATACAAACATAGGTACACATTTGAAAAGAAGTCACAACCAAAACGCTGACAAATATCAAAAGCTTCCAAAGTCCTGAAGAATGGTGCAGTGTTTAATTTGGACGTACTGCATTTCCATGTGTGTTCCTGATAGAAGAGAACTTATGTTAAAACATTTATGTGAGCCAACCACTCTGTTTACATTGTTATATGTCTGGATATTAGAAAATGCTCCTATAATCTGGCTTCCAGAGCCATACACTTCAGTGATTGCTTCCCTCACTCTACCTACTTACTTCTGGGTATGGGAGCCATAGCACATATTCTTGTTATCAAACACTGTCAGCCTTGAATACTGAATTTCTGATCCCAGATGTGTCAGCACAATGGGCAAGAGGAAAATTCCTGGAAGCTACCTCTTACATTGGAAAGCTAGAAGTACTTACCTCTATGTAGGACTGTGAGGCACATAAATATAACTAAACATATGTCCATGACTAGATTCCAAATATCCCCAAAGACACAGTTGCTGGGGGTGAAGACAGGGCATGAACGCAGCACCTCAAAGGACATGGTAGGTACTCTGGCAAGTGCAATAGGGAGCTTTAGAGAGTTTGCAGTACAGAAGTAACATCGTCTGACTTACTGCCTTTTATCTATTTCAAGACACAATTATTTTTACCTTTTCCATGTCTTAGATTGGGGCTATTGGGATTATCTTCACAGAAACTATCTTACAGTAGTTGCTTGTCACGTGGTAGTTCAGACATACTTGTCATTGCTTGGGCACAGAGGAACTTATGCAGGAAACTTTTTCTTGCCTTCAGTCAAGTTCTGCACATTATCGGTACTACACTTGTTGATTTTATTTGCCTTTTAAAATGTCTCCTAAAATATTATATGGACATTTGGAATTAAGATCAAGGTTAAGGTTAAACAGAATGGTCGACAGAAGAGTAAGGAATACATTGGATACTAGTGAAGTAGATGTTCATTGTTGAAGGGATGATTAAAAATCCAAAATTTCATGCAAAGCAATAAAAAAGTAAGTGCCTTAAAAGACTAAAGAAAATAAACTCGTGAGCAGATAAACTTGAGTTTTCTCTTGTTCTTGATATACATGTAAAAAGATTGCCTATAAATTAAGCAGTGAATCCAGACACAGTAAAAAATTGTCAAATATCTTGGCATTGTTGAAAACATTTTCAAAGCAGACAGAATCTGGTGTGAATGAACAATGTTTTGTACAAGGTTATTATTTAAGACAAAGTGTCATCGTTTAGTTTGTGGCAATGTCACTTGTACATATAATAAGGCTACTTCATACAATTGATGGCATCATAGACTCAATAGCATATGGTACATCTGACAAGATTGCTGTCATGCTGGGTTGAAAATAGATCCTAAGAGATTAAGGATAGAAGCAGGGAGGCTTTCGGCAGGTAATTATGGTGATCCAGGTGACTTGAAGTAGGTGAAAGCAGTGGAGGCAGTGTGTAGTGGTCAAACTGTGTATATAATTTGAAGCTAAGGGGAATAGGATTGGGTATGTGGAGTGAAGAAAGAAACATGAAGAGAATTTCTTCAAGGCTTTTGACTTGAGCAACTGAAAGAATGACAGTGCTATCAGCTAAGATGGGTTCATGGAACATGATGGCAGAGATTTTTGTGACAGCTTTGGAAGTTCACTTTTAGACAAGATATGTTTGAATGTTTATTAACAGGTAGGAAGGCAGAATACATGGGTCCAGATGCTGGCAGATGTGTACATGAGGTGGGAGAGTCTGTGAAGTCTTCTTTTGATTGCTGAGGTTTTCTCAATGCAGTAGGTAGCAGGACACTGGAAGAAGGAAGGAGATGTTGAATGTGTGAAGAGAGATGGCAAGGCATGAAATGGGAGCTTGCTGCTACTTAAGGGCCAGCAGTGTCAGCATTACCTGGAAGCTTGTTAGAAATGCAGGTTTTCAGTTTCCACATCAGCATCAGAAACTGTGTTTATCAAGATCTCCGGATCATTTATAGCTCATTAATGTTTAAAATACACTTCAGGAGGAGTGAATAGATCAGAGAATAATCAGGTGGCCCAACTGCATAAGGGGTCCATTTGAGGTTTATAGCATAAATTTAAAGAGAGACCCATCAACATCATTCTGGGATTTTCTCCACTCAAATCTAATAGCAGAGAACTGGATAAGATCAGAGTTGTCATTGTTTTAAGGAAGTAAATTTGAATGAGAAGGAGTCATTAGAGTTGTGAATATATGCATATAAATGTGTACATACATGCTGGGAATATTCACTCAAATATACACACAGATATATATGACTGATAGTGTACATGATACTAAAGTTTAGAGACACCTGGTTTACTTTATATTTCTCGAAGCATTACTTCCTTTAGAGGATATTTGTTTTTAGTGGGGATTTTCTGAAACTCATATTTCCAAAATGCAGAAGAATGATTTTTTTTATGGTTTAATCTGCGGAGTTGAGGGCAATTGGGTCTAAGGAACTTCCTGGGATCCTCTGAAATCACATCTAAATTTATCTATCCCACTTAGGTACTGTTTTGATATTGGTCACATAATCCTTTAAGATTAGCTTTGAAGCTAGAAATTTCAAGCATGAATATCACCAATGTAAAAGGTTTTTTCTTCACATTTAGGATCCATCTGTATGAGAACATGTTATTAATACAAAATGAGCCCTCTATGCTTGTGAGCATCTTCATGGTTCCTACCACAACACTGAGAATGAAAATTTGAGACGTTGAGCAAAGATTACTCTTGTTTCACTTTGAGTACTCATTCAGCAGAGTCTAAGCCATATGGACAATGGAGAATGTTGAAATTAACAGAACCATAGAGTCAAGAATTCTAGGGTATAAAGAGACACTATAGATCTTCAAGTTTGATGTCTTACTTAGTTTAGAGATAAATGTTCATCTAGTAGGGTGAATACTTCCAGTATTGGAGAACACTTTCCTGCCGAGTCAGATGATTTCATACTTGGGTCATTCTAATTGTTTTTTTTTTTTTTTTTTTTTTT
>NW_007250844.1:0-14140 GCF_000164805.1 Carlito syrichta
CAGCTGCCCGGCCTCAGGCACCTGGACCTGAGGAACAACTCGCTGGTGAGCCTGGCCCACGTGTCCTTCCGCAACCTGACGCACCTCGAAAGCCTCCACCTGGAGGACAACGCGCTCAAGGTCCTGGGCAACGGCACCCTGGCCGAGCTGCAGGGCCTGCCCCACGTCAGGGTCTTCCTGGACAGCAACCCCTGGGTCTGCGACTGCCGCATGGTGGACATGGTGGCCTGGCTCAAGGAGACAGAGGTGGTGCAGGACAAGGCCAGGCTCTTCTGCGCGTTCCCGGAGCAAATGAGAAATCGCGCCCTCTTGCAGCTCCACAGCGCCGGCCTGGACTGTGACCCCCTCCCCCCTCCATCCCTGCAGACTTCTTATGTCTTCCTCGGGATTGTGTTAGCCCTGATAGGCGCGATTTTCCTCCTGGTCTTGTATTTGAACCGCAAGGGGATAAAAAAGTGGATGCACAACATCAGAGATGCCTGCAGGGATCACATGGAAGGGTATCATTACAGATACGAAATCAATGCGGACCCCAGGTTGACAAACCTCAGTTCCAATTCGGATGTCTGAGCAGCACTAGCGGGCAGAACAAGGACAGCTCTGCATGAGGTGTAGACTTAAGCTTTGCCCCGTCCTAGGCTTCCTCCACTCCCACCCTCCACTGTAGACACCACTGACTGGCTGAAAGCAGTGCAGGGGATTTGCTTCCTTGTTTTGTGAAGTAGCTTGGTGTGTTCTGTTCGTGTAAGACGATGAACAACTGTGTATCGTGTTTCCCCTCCTCCTTTCCTTGAAACTCCTCGACAGGTGTGGAGGGAAGTTTTCAAGTTTCAGCATGAACTTGGACTCTTTGCCTGTCTCTCTTAGTACCGTTCGAGGTGTAGCAAGTGTACACAGCATTCAACAAAAGCTGCCTCAACGTTTTTGAGAAAAATACGTTATTCATCAATATCAGTTTTATTCTCATGTACCTAAATTGTGGAGAAAATAATTGCATCCCATAAACTGCCTGCAGACCTTAGCAAGCTCTTCAAAATAACTCCATAGTACACAGGAGCACCTGCATCCAAGAGCATGCTTATGTTTTACTGTTCTGCATATTAAAAATGACTTGCAACTTCAGATAACTTCTTTGACAAAATAAATTACGTTTTTGATTGCAGTTTATATGAAACTAAAGTTTTTTAATAAACTGCATCGAAATCCAACAGATTGAATTGTTAAAAAAAAGTCAATAAAGATTCTTAAAAGATTTACAGTGTGTTCAAGTTTGCTATTTGAAAAGATTAAGGGCAATGATTATTGAATGGTCTTGGTGCAGATGATAAGGTATTAGATAATGTAGCTGAGAGTCAAACTGTCGCAATGTCTAATATAAATAGATTTTGGAGATAGTTTTGAAATGGTAAATTCTTTTAGGATTTAAATGGAGAGTTTGGATATTCATGAGACCAGACTTCTCAAGGTCCCAAAGTTAGTGCAATTCATGAAGTAGCTCATAGTTTGGGGCTTTTTCAAAGATTAGTGAAATTGTTGTTTGCACAGAACAATATGGTTTACTTACTAAATCTCTCCATATGAAATTGTTCTATGGATTTTTAGAGCAGACTGTGAAACAAAAATCATACAAATAAGTACATGAAGATGAAATGTCTTAAGTATAAAATATTCTGTAATAAAAGATTTAAAAGTATAAATTTGAAAATACTTCCTAAGTTCATAATAGTAAAGTGGAACTAAGCTTTTTTGGAGACTTATTTTAAAAAACCATTTACAGTACAACATAAAGGGTTGAATACTTAGAGAACCAGCTAATATGTTTAAAAAGTTGACATGATTGAATGTGAACTTGAGGAAATAACCAGAGATATATGTCTACATCTGTAACCAAGTGTCTCTAATCACAGGTTCTTATGTTCAATTCAGTATTTAGGAATTTGAGGCTATTGTAGTTAAGCTTTATGTAAGCATATGCACCTTTGTGATGACTGGGCCACATTTAGATATAAATAAAAGCAATCATTAATTGATGCCATCAATAATAGACAAGGCTTTGTTGTTTTATTTTCAGTTTACTTTCTGCCATTTAAGCTGAAAGGTAAATTTCCTTAATCAGCCTCCAAGCTGTTATCTTGATGACTTAAAGGTAGCTGTCATTGCATAGCTTAAAGTAGTAAGTTAACTTGCATCAGTAGTTCTAAAGGGGCCTGCTTTCCCTTTAAACTGGTTGTGTTCTCCAGTGCATTATGTTTGAAATAAAACCTACATTTCCATATTTTTATAAATAAGATAGGATTAGATAGTACTTTAGATTCTAGAAATCTTTGCTGATTCCTTCTTTGAGTTAAATTCAGGAGTTTTTAAAATAGGGCTAAAAATATGTAAATCTGTTTCTTTTTTAGGTCAGATTATACAGTCAGAATATGAAACTTTAATTCCTTTAATTTCATAAGGCTCATTTTGTGAAATATAGCATTCATTATTTGTGGGTTATGTTTAAGATCCTATAATTACCTGAGAAAAGGCTATAGTTGGCACTTAATATTCCATTAAGCATTTTAAGTGTTCACCAGGAATTCATCAACTGGCTGACTGCCATTATTTCCTAAGGACAACGAGATACTAGTCAAAAATACTGAGAATACCTAGTAATTAGTAACACAATATCTGAGTAAAATGCTGATGAACTTTGGCTGGTAAGTCTGCATATAAAACATGAAAAATTTAAAAAGTCTTTATTCTGAAGAATTGTTTCATCACATGATAAAGTGATAGTTAAACGTCAGCCTTATCTAAGATTCAAGAAAGTGGTAGATTCATTAGTGCAGCTTTTCTCATCAATTCCCTGAAGCACTGATGAGTCTCTGATAGAGTGAAGCCACATTTCAGAATGTTAGGTAGATGGCTTCTTTGAAGTTGGAATTTCTTGCTTTTTTTTTTCATCCTCATGCTTCTTCCTTTGTATGGATGTACCAGTTGGCCACTGCTTTGTGGTTTGTTTGTTTGTTTGTTTGTTTTTGTAGTCACATCACTTTTACTATTCTCCAAAAAATGACAATAGAGAATTATTCAGGAAAAAGTAGAGTTAGTGTTTGACAACTGATGTTGTGTTGTCCTAATACTCTAAATCTGTAAGCCTACAAGACAGTCAAATTTTGGAAGACAGATGCTATATAAATCCAGTAAATATCAGGAAATATAGGGGGGAAAAGGAACAAAAATTAAAATATCAGTTTATTTTCAAATAAAATATGACTGTTTTAAAGACGTCTTTAGAACCATTATGCATTATTAATCCTAGAAACCTAAAAAAACTATTTCAGCAGAAAACATCTTTCATTTATCCTTTACAAGTTTCATCTGAAGAAAGTTAGAAAAAATAATTAAAAATTCAAGCACTTGATATATCCCTTAACTGAAAAAGCTATTAAAATGTCTAATAAATTTCTATATAAAAATAGCAAAGCTTTTAGGATATTGTTGCTATTTGACCCTAAATGGTGACTCTTCCCTTTAATTGTAACCATTCAGATTTCAGCATTAATTTTTGTAATTTTTGTAATGTCAGTTTGGCTGCCTCAAGTGTGATTCAATGGTGATTTGTACAGAAGTTGATGAATTTTTCTTACAAAATAAGAATTTGAAGCACATTTGATAGAATTTCTTGAAGGAAAATGAGTAGGGGTGGGGGATGACTGGGTTGAAATAAATGAGCAAATCACAATAAATCCTTTTACAATATCTTGATTCGCAGCAAATTTGGATTGTACTCATCTTGATATTTAATTAGAAATAACATATCTTTGGTTTCTGTCTTTTTAATTAAAGTGGCTGTATAAAGAGGAAGGTTCAAGTGATCTGAGACTATTTCCTTATGAATTCTGTTTTACTATGTCCCTTTGGCCTGATATTCTAATGGGGGTTTGCTTTGTTGAGGACGTTAGTTTTTGCAGCTCTAGTTTGCGAGTCTTTCGTACCATTTCTGCTTTCCAATGTCATTTTTCTTTCAAGACTACCCTAAAGGAGACATGAGGATTTGCAAGGTAAAAAACAATTTTACACATGCTCCTTCATGCTCCCAAGTCCACTCATCCAGCTTTTAGAGCAGTACCATCAAGTGAAGACAGACATATATTAGATGAAATTCAGGTTTCACTTGTGCAAGGATTTTTAAAGGTAAAGGAAGTTAAATTTCTAGATAATATATGAAAATTACCTTGGCAATGTTTTAAAAAACTTTCAGCAATACTGCCACGCTGCACTAGAAATAATTAGTATAAGAAGGTATATTCTACATTGTCCAGGCATCCCTGCCTCCTCTCAGGTTATGAAAAACAGCTTTCTGAGAATGTTTTGTACAGTTATCTTCCCATTCTTACACAGAGACTTTTGATTCAAAAAGACAGACTTGTTTTATTTTGTTTTATCTTAGAACATTTTAGGAGCTCTATCTTTGTCATGGACTAAAAAAAAAAAATCTATAAATAAAAAAAGTCTCATGTGATTTATATAATTTTGACAAGAATAAGAATTCTTAGTACTTCAAAATTTGAAGGGTTCTTAGAAGCATCAAGCCCAGTTTCCCATTCTACAAATGAAGACACTGATAATTGTGACTTATTATGTTATAGAATGACAACCAGGACAAAAATTCCTGGATTCTAGATTTCCCTTCTAAGTGTTCTTTTTTTCCAAATGATAGCATTACTAATTGCCTACTTTGAGGCCTTTGAAACCCCCATGTCTGATTTTTAAAAAGCAATTGCTTTGGTTATCAACCATTTATATGTTTTATTGTTTTATCTCTGAGCAAATGTGGCATTTTGCTCTAGATTTTACTTCCAGTTTGTTAAAAATTACTGTTTTAGACCTCTAAATATCCTAAACTGTTTTTGAAATGATTTTTCATAGCAATCTTTTTGCTATAAAGTTCCCCTGATTCTGTGACATGATAGGAAATATTTTGGAGATTTAATAGCCATATTTCTTTTGAAAAGAAAAATAGAAACCCTGGAATGTTACAAATGTTTGTATAATTCTTCCTTAAAGATGAGTTAGCTCAGCTGGTGAGAAAACTAAACAAATGAGACCAAGTTCATGGCCATGAAGTCAGTTGGTCACCAGGTGAGCCCGTCAGCTTTGCATTCTCTGCTCTGTTCTCCCAGCCCACGCCCACTCCAGGTGCATGCTGCCATCCTCAGAGGACCTGGACAAAATAGGGAAGTTAAATCAATGCAAATTCATTATCACCTGGAAAACCAGTGGACTGACCAGCCAAACCCTGCCAGCCTTGCTGCTGATGCGCGTTTACTGTCTTTACGTGTATGTACAGGACCACACATTTCCTCAATTCCAATTTCCTTACTTCATAGTATTTCTGTATTTCCTTACTTCATAGTATTGCAAAAGGCTTACTATTTGTGTGAATTTTGAGGAAATCTAGCATGGGTATCTTTTAATGTATTACACTGGAAATTAATTAGATTTTCTATACTTAAAGTAAAAATGTGGTTCGAGATTACTAAATCATAAACATAAGTGTAAATGTTTATAAAACCAGAAATACAGCTTTAGTTTAGCTGACATCTTATGATAATAGGACTTATTTGTGCCTCACTGTTTAATGTAAGGAAGCAAAAGCTTAAAATATGATCACCTATAATGCTTTTTGTGAGCAGTATTTAATAATATGTCTTAAAGAACATGAGGATGTTATCAAAATAGGCTTTTTTTTTTATGGAGTTCGGAGACTTTCCTACTCTCCCTTTTCTCTGCAGTCCTGTTTCCACTACTTTGTGTTTCTTTTCCAAAGAGAACCATGATGTATAACTGCTTGTAGGCATGGGAACCGGACTGACTGAAACATTAGGTGGGTCAGTTTACAAATACACATGACACTATATGATGGTTTCCCTCAGTTTTATAATACTTTTAAAAAATAATATATAATAATATATAATATAAAATGTATTCAAAGGACTTTATTTTTCAATTAGACACATTCTGTAGTTATTCTTATAGACCACTTAAACATGGCTATCAACCATTTAAAATTATCTCATGTTTTATAGAATATTTAAAAATATAGAAGGGAAAACTCAACATGAATAATCTTATCAGTAAGAAAAATAATGCCCTACTATTGAGATAAATGGCCTTCTCTTTATGTCACATGTATCTTACCCTTTCATTTATGATGTTTTTAACATTCTCCACTACCTTAAAAACTATTCCAACATCTGGTTTTAGAGTACTGCAGATAGTCATACATTTTATACATTGTATTAGTCCATTTTGCATTACTATAAAAGAACACCCAAGACAGGGTAATTTATAAAGAAAACAGATTTATTTGGCTCACAGTTCTGCAGACTGTAAAAGAAGCATGACATCAGTATCTACTTCTGGTGAGGGCCTCAGGAAGCTTCCAGTTGTGGCAGGAGGTGAAGGGGGAGCTGGTATGTCACATGGCCAGAAAGGGCGCAAAAGAGGGGTGGGAGGTGCCAGGTTCTTTTTAACAACCAGGTCTCAGATGAACTCCCTACCATGGGAGAGAGCACCAAGTCATTCATGAGGGATCTGCCCTCATGGCCCAAACACCTCCCACTAGGACCTACTTTCTGCGAGGGCCAGCCCCACAAGGGTCGTGAGATGTTCTGAAGGAGAGACGGATAGGCGACGGACGAAGATCATATATACGGACACTTGTCTCTTGAACAGATAACAATTTAATGTTAGTTAACACAGAGCTTTTATACCATTCGTGAAGGGGCAAGACAAAGAAAATTTTTTTACGTATATATCTTTTAAAAGTTATCATCTAGTGGTCTTAGTAGCAAACAAACCAAGATTTTCATAGACTTAGTAGCAAACAAACCAAGATTTTCATAGGCATAGTAGTAAATAAACCAAGAACATGGTAAACACTACTAGAGAGTAAGACAAGGTGACATAGGTTCAAAGTAGGGAGAGGTCTTGTCTGGTTGGTTCATGCAGGAGCTAGCTTTTAAGGTGATATTGAAGAAGAAGTAAATAGAGATGGCAGGAGGAAGGGAAAACTCTGGACAATGTATATTGTAAGCAAGAAAATGGAGGCAATTGAAGACCGGATATATTCTAAGAATAATAACATTTGAAGCATAATGTTTATAAAGAAGAATAGTGGAGAGTAAGGCTAGAAAGATACTTCTGTAGCTATGATGATTTCTATTTAACTCACTGAACAATGGGGCACTTGGAAGTCTATGAGCAAGGGAGTGATATACATAGCTGTGCCTGTCCCTACCAAGGGTGAAATCAGTCTTCCTTCCCAAGTTGGTTTGGATATCAAGACTGACGACACCCTGCAGATAACCCCTCCCCCAAGGAGGTATGAACAGGTTTATTATTCTCATAATAGGACCTTTTGGAGGGAGAAGGACTTTTGGTTTTCGTCATGATTGGGATTGGGATCACAATGAGACTGAGGGTTTGCATGTTCTTAAAGTCCCAGCAGGTGCCAAAGAATGACATTCATGGGCCTTCTTATAGACTTGCCCAGATGTGAGACAAAAAGTGGGAGGAGGAGGGTTGAGGCTTCAAAGCCATCAGTACTCAGATATGGCAGATGGAATCAGACTCTTACTCCAGTTCACCACTGATGTTTGATGGATGACTGAAATGTGCCACCTTTCATTTAACTGATTTTGAACTTGCTTAAGTAAGCCAACACTGGGCTCTTGGAGGTTTGCAGCATGAGGCCAGTGTGGCAGGCGGAAGTTTCATGGAATGTTTTATTGAAGAGCATTTTGAGAGGGGGAATGCATGCCTTGGCCACCGTCAATAGCGTCTGGAGTTCTGAAGGGGACAAGAAGTGTCTTGCTGAGGCCTTCTGCTAGAGCTTTAGTATGGGCAGATGTGCAACCTTGGTTGATATTGTGAGTATGTATGAGGCAAGAAATTCCCAGAGTTTGATTTAGCCCAAAGGGGATGATCTCAGATCAGGAAGTGTTGTTATTGCTGTAGATCAGACTCATTGGCCAGATAATTAGTCATAGCCCTAGGGACTGTACAAAATACACGTATTGGATGAGTTGCTGACTCAGCGTCTTCTGGTGCGAAAAAGACTGCATGAAGTTTGGCCACGTGTGCTGGCTCTTGAGTCCTGGCCTCAGCCAGGGTCATCCTGGTTCAGCTGCTCAGCAGTGGACTCTGCCACGTGTTATGGCGACCTTGCCTTCGGTGAAGGAGCAGGAGTCCCTTTCCGATTTCTTTGTTCATCCCAGGGGACTCTCCAGGTAGCCCCTGGGTCTGGGAGGAGGGAGCTTACAGCACCACTGCGGCTGGCAAGGGATTGAGAACAGAAGAAGCCACTCCTTCCTGTAGGCTGGCTACGGCAGAAGGTCCAGGTTTGGCATCATTCTGTAAGTAGCATTCCCACTTTAATAAGGAGGCCTCTCTAACTGTGCTGAGTCTGTAGGGTGCTGTGTCAGCGATCCCAGGCCTAAGGGGCAGCTGGGTGTGGAGAGTCACAGGCTCTGGGACTTTGAGGGCCGTTGTCTCCAGAAGGCCACTCTGCAGCCACAGTTCATGGCGTGTGGCATGGGGCGGCCGCAGGCAGTTTCTTGCCTCAGAAGCCCATGGGCAGCTTATGGCCATCGTCGGTGGCCCAGTGATCCCAAGAGGCGGGAAAGGAGACTGCTAAAATCTCCACAATGGAGTCGTCTCTGGGGGTCATTAATGCAAGTGCCTACTGCAGGGCAGTTTGGGCAGATCTGGAGCCTTTTGTTGAAAGGGACTCCATACAAGTGGGCCGTTTGCAAATGACAGCAGAAGCGAACTGTAATTCCTGTGGACCTTTTCAATGAGGCAGGACCAAACATGTCCTAAAAGACTGTTGGTTTGTTTTAACATTATGGATGGCAAGAAGAAGGCCACGAATTGTTTTCTGACAACGTCAGGGATGGAGCAACCCTTGACTGACAAAATGGCTCCTCAAACTTAACGGATATGGTGGGGCCTCACATTTTTTGTTGGGCGGTGGCCCATTCCTTTTAGTGAGCTTCTCTGTAGTCCTCGAAGGCGTGCATCAAATGAATCTTGGAAGAGGAGGCCCATGTCATCGCATACTTGCATCCCTGAAGGGAGGTGAATGTGATGAAGCCCTTGGCTGCAGAGACTGAGCGGGAAGGCAGCGCTGCAAAGGATCCTGTGGACAGGCAGGTCAAGACGTGCTGTGCTCCTTCCAAGGTGAAGGCAGATTGGGGCTGAGAGTGTGGGCACAGGAACCTTATGGAATACGTTAGCCAAATATATCATAACAACGTGTCTTCCAGTTCCTGTTGGACAGTCAGTCACCTTAATAGCATTAGGGACGAAAGCCTTAAACGGTGTACTGTGGAATTAAGATTGTGGTTATCCACCGTTAGATGTCACGCACTTTTATCAGGTTTGAGCTTTGGCCCAATTGGGCAATCAGAAGGCAAACAGCAGGAATGATGTCTCCTTCCTTTTGTAAATGTTGATTCCTGTAGGACTTGTTTTAACCTGTCTATATTGGGTTGTATTAACTATTTTGGCTGTGGCGAAGGGTCCATGGGGTCCCGTTTTGTTAAGCCAATTTTAAATGTAAAAGACTTCATTTTATTTTGCGTTATTACTTGTTGGGTCAAAGAAACCATGCCCACTGTGGGATATTTTCAGCCGATGGGCCCTATGACTATGGGAAATTTAGTTAAGGCAGTTCGTAGTTCTAGTGGTTCGGGTGAGACATGCCTGTCTGTCATCAGAGCCGGTGCGTAAGCCAAGAGCAAGAGAAGAGAGACTCCCAGGTGGTGGTGGTCATAACCTGAGCTACAGTGTTCAGTCCACCGATTGTTATGTGGTTGCCTTGTGGATGGCAGGATCATCTCCTGCCCATCGATTTGGATTTTAGGATCGAAGATAAGACAAACACATATGCTAAGAGGGTTATGAAAAGGGTTATTATTCATGTGGGACTTTCTGGGGAGAGCAGGGCAGACATCTAAGCTAGTCTAGAATGTCTTGAGCCAGAGGAGAGTGGCTGTAATTTTTACTGCCTTTGGGGTGGGGGCCCAGATGAGGGTTCCCAGGTTTGTTTGGTTTGAATTTCCTCCCCACGCCGCCTGCCCACTCTCCATGCCAAGTGGGTGTTTTCAGACTTCTTATTGGTTTGCCCGGCGTGGGATGAGAGAGGAAAAGGGAGGCATGGGCCTGACATCATCAGGGGCCAGACATCAAAAATGGAGTCAAATGCTTTCTTACCTTTTTGCTCCAGTGAAACTAACCTGATGGTGATGACAGCAGAGACTGGAGACCTGTGGTTACAGTGGCTCTTTAAAGTGTTAAGGTAAGATGATCCTTTATGTTAGCTTCTAACTAACAGTTTTTTTTAAAAGATTCCCTGGTCAAGTCTACAGATGCTGCCATCTTTGGCAGGCGAGTTCTCAGGGCCGGCTGGTTTTGACTTCTGAATGAATGAATGGAGGGGACTGGCAGCATTTCATGGCTGGGGGTTTTGGATCCCAACCCTTCCTTTTCTCTTCCATCCTTTATAAGTGTTCTAATGAGAAGTGAATTCACCGGAGAGTTGACTTGAAAAAATCTGCAATCTGGTATTTTTACACCAGTTAATCAGGTTAAAATTGGGCAGTGTCATGTCCTCATAGTCCTTAAAGTAAGTTGATTACATAGAGGTAGATTAGTTTTAAATTAGCTTTTACTACTACTGTATATGTATGTACAGCTTTATACTACATATTTTATACTACATAACACATAGTACGTATGCTTGCTTTATACATACAGTACATACTATATCTGACATGCATAGATCTATATTACATATATAACATTGGCTTAAAATATAGTCATTTTGTCCACTTTGTAGAAAAAAATGGGAGGGATTATTTCATAAATGAAGAAACTGAGGTACATTGGAGGCTAAGTAGCTTGCCCAAATTCAAAGTGGTAGAGCTAGGATTTGAACCCAGAGATTTATGTCCTGTTCCAGAGTTCACGTTCTTAACCGCTGCACTGTATTGCCTCTGGTATGTACCACAGTAACCACAATGCTACACATACTTAGAGAAATAAAGAATATGTGTGTGTGTGTGTGTAAATATATATATGTTATTCTTTTATATAACAGGTTTCTCTTCTGCAAGTATGATACGTGGGATTATGGGATAAGTGACTCAAATAATTAAATAATTCAATTTCAATTTTAAAGTATTTTTTAAAAATTTTTATGTTAAATTATAAAAAAATTACTATATTTTGATAGAATGCAACATATATGAAGAATGGTAATAAAGTAGTATATGACCCTGAATAGGATATTGTATATGAAAAAGAAGTCCATAAGAATGCCATGTGCAAATCTAAAATGAAAAAAAATTATGATATCTTCAAAACAAAGTACTTTCCTTAAAAGAGTAATAACACTATTTTACTTTGTCTAGATGAGTTCATAGATTTCCTTTGTGATGTTAAATGATCAGTTTTATGCTATTGGCTGCATCTATTTTTGACAAACTATTTTCCACAAAGTGAAACTTTTGAACATTAGTATAAAACCAGTGTAGATAAGTCAGACATTTTAAGCCTTCTCTTGAATGTACTGACCTAATTATCAGATCTCAGGTCTACATTTATCATTTCAGATGGTTGTGAAGTTCTATTGTTGGAGTTTAGAAAACTTTGTCATGTCTTTTCAACTTAATCTTGGCTGGACTGTTGTCCTCTGGGTGGAGAACCTGAAGACAAACACCCCTGCCCCTCTTCCAGAGTGTTAATTCCTGTGTCCTTACCAAGGCCCAACTTTAGGAGTTCCTCTGCTACTTACGCAAACTGTCCCTGATGTGTTCTACAACCACATTACAAATCAGTTTTTTATTATTTTAACTGACTTTATTGGTCATATCAGCAAGATTACCATTCAGTCCAAAGAAACAACTTCTTTCAATGAAGTTGACCTTAGAATAAGATGCAAAATGTTTTTTTAGATTGACTTTTCTTCCTCCCCACTTGACTATTTTGAATGTGCAAATTTTTATAGTGTCAGTCTGAGGATCATTAGTAAAAGAAGCAGTAATACAAAGAGCAAAGAACCCTTGAGTCAGATTTTTCCATGTGTCATCTATGCCCTGGTTGGGAGTAAGCTGCTTTGGCGTTGAGAGGACCTGACTCCATTTTATGCTCCTGTGGTAGGAAAAAAAATGGCATTTATCTAAACACAATCAGCAATGTTGATGTTTAGGATAATTGACAATTTGTTACTGTCCTTTGTTTTGCTTGAGAAACTCAATTTACAGCTAGCATTTTGCCAACAGAACTGAGTGCAGAGTTGATGGCACTTGACTGGATAGAACTAGTTTTGGCCGATTCTCAAGTTCAGTCCAATTACAAGCTGACTTGAGGCTTGACTCAACAGGATTTCGTTATTGGCAATGGCTTCTGGAGGCTCTGACAATGCCTCCGGGCTTTGTTATTGGCAATGGCTTCTGGAGGCTCTGTCTCTATGTGAGGCTGAGTACATACATTTGGATTAGGTTTAACAGTAAGTGGCAGGAAACCCAGAGACGAAGTAAGTTTATAAGAGAGGAGGCTTGAAATCAAGAAGCGATAAGGCAGCTTTGCTCCACAAAATTCTCTGGATGTTTCCAGTTTATTAATCCTCTCTACCTAGGAGGCAGCCCTAATCCCTTTGGTCTAAATTGGCTTGAGTCTGGAACCCCTTGAGGATATGCCCTTGGACGCCTCATTTCATCCTCCAGTAGCAAGTGGACAGTCTGTTGTGTCTGTGTGTGTGTCAGGAGAGGGCTCGTCTCTATATTTTTCATTTTGCTTCTGATTCTTAACCGTGTAGTCTGCATATTGAAAAGCAGAATAGCTATTAATTGTGAGTTGGTGAAATCTGTCTCCTTTTGGGTTGTGTATCTTTTTTCCCCTGTAGCTAAAATGAATCATCTAACTGTGGTTCAAATTAGTGAAGTTTTCAGTTCAGGAAATATTTATTCA
The DNA here is from genome assembly GCF_000164805.1 of Carlito syrichta. NCBI lineage: Eukaryota > Metazoa > Chordata > Mammalia > Primates > Tarsiidae > Carlito > Carlito syrichta. The sequence continues at coordinate 13,021 of NW_007250844.1, forward strand.
AGACTTTCTAAGGGTCAAAGATTTTGCCAGGGCATGTGGGGAACAAAAGATAAATAAGATAGTCATTGTATTCTCATAGTGGAAATTGGGCAGATTTACAAATAACTGTAATATGAAAAAATATATGAATAGAAACAGTACACAGGTTTATGCAAACCCAAAGGAGAGACTGTTTTTACCTGGGTGACTCAGAGAAGACTTCACAGAGTCAATGTCATTAGATTGGTCTTTGAAAGTCTGGAGTACTAGAGGCCACTGTTGTCTGTATTCTCCTTCTGGAGAGTGTAGAGGCTATCCATATGAGAGGCCGATGAGAGGAACTTCCCTCCCTTTTTGATATAGACGTGTGAAGATAGGATATGCCTGGAGCAGTGGCAGCTATCTTGTGGTTATAAGGAAACATGCCTGAAGACAATAATCAGCATCCTGAAGATGGCAAAAGAGAATGATGGAAAGCACACGACTCCTCCTGTCTCACACTTCCTGCTGTGTACGGAAGTAACGTCTGTCCTGTTTAAGGCACCGGTGGTTGGTTATTCTGTTACAAGAAGCCTCAAGCATCTTAACTGACAGAGTGGGCTTTTTCTAGGTAGGCTGAGGTCATAAAATGGGAAGTGGGGCAGGGTGAGGGGGTTTGGAAAAAGACTATCCCAGTCCACAGAAACAATGTGAACAAGGTGTGGAATGAAGAAGCTCGGGTTATGGCTATAGTAGGGAAATAACAAGCGGTTTGGTTAGGTCGGAGTAAAGGTAGGACAGCAAGTAGTGGGAGGTAACTGGTGTGACCGGGGACAAGACCACGGAAAACTTTGCAGTCATGCTCAAGAGTTTAGAATGTATGCCGTCAGAAGCTGTTGAAGGTTTTGAGGAAAGGGAACTATCGTCAGAACTTTGCTTTCTTTTTTGAAGGACATCTTCTCTTTGTACCTATTCTGTGTTCATTCTTATGGTTACACTTCTCTGCTTGCGAAGTTTCCATCTTGTCAACAAGGACACATGATTTACAAGGCCAAAAAAGGACAGAATATTATGCTTTTGTTGTTGTTGCTGTTTTTTGAGCTGGAGTCTCACTCTGTCGCCCAGACTGGAGTGCAGTGGCTGGGAGCGGCCACTGCAACCT
>NW_007250844.1:14160-74405 GCF_000164805.1 Carlito syrichta
CCAAAATCCACATGTTCTCACTCATAAGTGGAACCTGAGCATTACTCACAATAGCACAAGGAAGGGACTGGTAGTCATGAGACACTGCTAGGGGAAGGAGGAAGTGGGGTCACATAACAACATGAAGGGTACCTGATCCTAAACCAGGGGAAGTTAGGACTAGTTGGAGGCCCAAACTATACCTGCACATAGATTAGTTATGGACCTAATCTTGATATGTAGTCCATATATTTAAAACAAAATAAAGAATGAAAAATATATAAATAAAAAAATTAATGTAAAAAATTAGCTGGGCATGGTGGTGTGTGCCTGTAGTCCTTGTTACATGGGAGGCTGAGGCAGGAAAATCATTTGAGTTCAAAAGTCTGAGGCTGCAATGACCTATGGGCATACTCCTGCACTCCTGTCTGAGTGACAGAGAAAGGCCCTATCTTTTTAAAAAAAAAAAGTAAATTAAAAACATTTGAAATACAAAAGTGAAAAGTGGTGGTTTTTGCTTAATGTGAGAATTTTTCTCTTTCTATATAATGATACTAGCTGGTGCAGCAGCCAGTACAATTCTGTTTTTTTATTTGCTTGTTTGTTTGTTTTTTGAGTTGGAGTCTCACTCTGTCGCCCAGACTGGAGTGCAGTGGCTGGGAGCGGCCACTGCAACCTCGACCTGCTGGGCTTCCGTGATCCTTCCATCTCAGCCTGCCAAGTAGCCGGAATTACAGGCATGCGCTACCATGCCCGGCTGATTTTTTTATTTTATTTTAGAGATGAGGTCTCGCCAAGTTGCCCAGGTGGGTCTCGAACCTGCGAGCTCAGGCAATCCACTCACCTCAGCCTCCCAAAGCGTGGGATGACAGGCTGAGCTACCGAGCCGGGCTTGCTTTTGTTGGTGTTGTTGTTGTTGTTGCTGCTGCTGCTGCTACGGCTCTTTCAACATTAGGTAACTGCTCAATAATTTTGATTGCATAAAGTAGTTTTCCTCTGATCAATTGACACTCATTTAAGCATCTCTAGGATCAAATGATTACATGTCATGGACAGTATAGAGACAAGAAGAACGCTTTATCAGAGATGCTCATGCAATTATTTTGTACTTTTACCAAGAGGGGAAACAATTTTTTGTTCTTGGTTTTTTGAAATGAACGTTTTAAAAAATTACAACATAACAACTTCATTGTTCAACGTTGTGGAAATTTTAAAAAATAGAAATAAGAAATAAATCAACATAGTTTTCTTATCCTTCAGACCTCTGCTGTCCTTTAAGGTTGTTTTCCTGAAACTAACTTATTGTTAAAGGGTTGAAGATGATGCATTAAAATATTTAAATTTAAGTGGAAAATATGTCATTGACACAAATAAATCTAATTTTATGGTTTGACAGTCGTTACATCATAGTTCTGCATTATTGTCTAGATAATGTGTTCTTCAGGATACAAAATATTCATTAGGAGTTTTAATTTATTTCAGAAAATGAAGGCAGATTATCTCATAGTAAACAGAGCAGTTGCTCTTTCTTTGTAAAAACAGAACAGATTCTCAATTTTGTTTTGGATTTTCAGAAAGGTAATCACGCTCCTGTAGAGGTTACTCTTGTTCTGAACAAAGCTTTGGCAGTTTTGCCAGAGGATTTGCAGTGTAATTCTGTTATCACAAGTTCCGAAAATACTGCCTACAACACACAAAGTGTTTGATAAATGAGGGCAGAATAATAAACCCGGTCCACTTGAAATATTATGTCAAACAAAACTAGCTGTTGCTGTTATATTTGACATCAAGCATGATTCTTTTGTTTGTAACTTGTGATTTGATGATTACACACTGATTGGGACTATGATAACAAAGCTCCAACAAGATGGGGAGATTCCTAGAAAAAAACTGAGTCGTGGTAAAAATCTGTTAGTCATTATATTGAGTTGATTTAAATATGAAAAGCTTTAGAATTTTTAAAAATATGTTCAGCTTAGCTTTAATAATTAGTTCTGAAAATTTAAAAACCCAGCTCTCCTACGTACAAAATATGTGCAGTTGTATTTTAGAACAGTGCTTCTCTAGCTGTAGTATGTACTAGAATCATCTAGAGAGCTTGTTAAAATGCAGTTTCTGTTTGAGAAGGGCTGGGGTGGAGCCAGAGATTCTGTATTTCTGACAAACTCAGTGCCGAAGCCATTGGTCCAGGGACTATTCTTTTAAATAAGATTTTAGAGGAGGAAAAACAAGAATTGCTCCTGTTACAAAAGAAGAAAATGCATTCAGAAAATTATCTTATAGATCAATGTTATCACATGTAAATTGCTCATGAAATGCTGTGATCAAGAAGGCTAACACAAAACCATTTGCAATTACAAAAATGTGTGAAATTTTAACGAAGTTACATTTTCCAAAATATTTTTCTTTCATTCACTTACTAACTCTGTAGCCCTGTCGTTTTGACACAGCAAGTTGAAACTAGAATAGGCTGTAGATATCAAACATAAAAAATACAAGTTCATATTTTGGGTTTTGTGTTTGTAAGGAAACTTGGAATGACTCTTTTCCAAGTCTTTGAAGATATTTAAATGTAGTCATTTTCATTAATTACTCTTAACAAGGAATTAATACTGTGTCTGGAGTTTCACAAGAGCTCATGTCTTTCAAAAGTTGGATTTGTGTTTGAAACCATTTTGCAAACTTTCAGGCTAGTTGCTTACTGGCCTTTCATAAACACTCTGGAGCAGGAGAGAGAAATATAAGCAAAACTAACCCTGTAACTAATAACAGATGAGGTGTTCATTAAATAGAAGGTTTGTTTGTTTATTTGTTTTTTCCTTTTTCTTCCAAAATGTTATACTTTGGATGTTTAACAGAAACTTCAGTATATTTCTGGTGAGCAGATTTTTTTCCCCATCTCTTGAATAAAAATTGTCTAACACGAGTAAAGTTTCAAGGAAGTAAATATTTATCTCAGCGGTTACAAACAGTGCATTTCAACAAGTTAGGCGCAGACTCCTCTGGCCCATTGTATTGGCTCCAGATAGCCAGGTCGGGGTCTCCAGATGAGGATGTAGAGCCCCAGGTGTAGGAGCGGGTCTACCCAGTAGGGCTCTTCCAGAACGGAGCCCTTGAGGCAGTCCCAGAGAGGGGAAAGCCACATGCAAATCAGGTTTTCTGAAAACTAGTCGTTTTCTCTACTTTACTTGTGAATGCCAGCAAACTAGCCATGAAATATATTCCTGTCATAGTTCATTTGTTATATTTCAAGTTGTTTAAAGATCAAGTCTGAGGTCAGTGATGAGGATCACAAAACTTAACTGGAAGCTATACCTTTATCATGAGCTTCAAGGATGCCAAACTCTGGCAAGTCACTTACTGTCCTGCAAAGATTTTCATTTCACTTTGAATTTTCAGATTTTCATTGTTTCCTCATTAGCATGTAAATCTCAGTTTCAGTGGCAGGAAAAACTCCCTAATTACAAAATAAAAGTGATTAAAAATAAACTTCGAAGAAAAAAGCAGCCATGCCGTTGTAGAATGAGCCACACAACTTAGAGCTGTTATGATCTCGGTTATGTGGTGTCAGATACACAGCTGAGTGCTCACTGAGTAATCGCAGAGCATTTGGTCATACTTCAGTGGCCCTGGCTCTCTAGCTGCGTCCCTCCTCCTCTTCTCCCCATGGCAAACAGATGTCGCCTGAGTTGAGCATTTCATGAGTGTCCACTTGACGCCAACCATGATCCAAAACAGCTCCTCGCTAAGCTTCACTCAACCGCCGCTCCAGCACAGAGCCGGCTCTCAGCCTTCCCTGTGCCCTCTGAGGTTCTGTGCCCTGGGAAGTCTTGAGCACCATGCACATTGGAAGGGGCGTCTCCAACCAGTGGACTTCAGTCACCTGCTTCTATTTAGATGTCTGTGCAGACGGCACTTCGTAACAAATGTTCTCAGAGTGCCAGAGGGTAAGTGGACCCGGGCCAAGAGCTCAGTTACACCTGTGCAGCTGGCTAAGCTGAAGAATTGTTCGGGTAACACTTGTGATTTGTTCAAAATTGTTTCCTTTATAAAATTGCCTTCAGATAAATAGGAAAACTTAAAACATTAATTAAATGTATAAACCGGAAGTAATCATTAGGACAGCTTCGAAACCTCCTAAAGTAAGCCAGAGTAAAAAGAAAAGCGATTAGAGATATAGAAATTGTAAGTATGTTTTATTTGTCAGAAGTTTGAGCTTCTTTTATTAGGAAGATACAGGGTCTTGCCCTAGACTTAATTTGATTTTATTTTTTATTTTATTATTATTATTATTTTTTGAGTTGGAGTCTCACTCTGTCGCCCAGACTGGAGTGCAGTGGCACACTCCCGGCCACCGCAGCCTCGACCCGCTGGGCTCCGGCGATCCTTCCGCCTCAGCCTTCTGAGTAGCTGGAATTACAGGTGCGCGCTACTGTGCTACCGGCTAATTTTTTGATTTATTGTAGAGATGAGGTCTCGCCAAGTTGCCCAGGCGGGTCTCGAACCCACGGGTAGACTTAATTTTAAATTGATTTATCTTTCAATCTTTAAGGTATTGATCAAGAGATCAAGATTGTATTGAGTGTGGTACTGACTTCTTCTCTGTCCACTGATTTTCTGATCTTTTAATACCTCTAATAATAGACTATACTATGGGTTCCAGCCCAAGTTGCTGTGCAACAATTAGGGGAGCAATTCAGTAGATGCTGTGTCAAATTAAAAGGAAGCCTTGGCACTATGATTAGCTTTCTTCTGAGAAGGAGTAATAGATTCCAAAGGGTTAAGAGACATAAACTCTTGGCAGGAGTGGGCAAGAGAACCTCAGAGGTAACTGCAACAGGCTTCTGACACTGGACTTCTTCCAGGGCAGACATTGTCTTCTCTTTCCGCGTCTTTTCTGAACACATCTGATTTAACCATGTTCTGATGTGGCATAGTGTCTGCTAAAGCAATTCCAAAAAAAAACTAGGGGAGTCTGCTTGATGATGTATTCCGTGTATGCGTCTGTGTGTGTGCATGTGAGCATGTGTGTGTTTCCTAACTCTTCTGCTCTTGATCCACCAAGCCACCATGAGGCTGGGAGATTTCCTGCCTGGATAGTTCCCTCTGGTGCCACCAGATTCTGTCCACAGTTCTCTTTACCTTGGATAACTCTTTCAGGAGTTGCTTAAAAAGAACTGGAAGATTATAGGACTAGTTTAGCATTAACAAATTCATTTTGGGTGCTACTTTCTGATGAAAGCAAATACAAGTGAATGCTTTCCTAGTCTTGACTGTTCATTGCAGTTTGAGATAGAATGGAGTACCAAAAATTTGAATAATGGAAAACAACGTCTGTATTTTTTTTTTTTTTTTTTGAGTTGGAGTCTCTCTCAGTCACCCAGACTGGAGTGCAGTGGCCGCTCCTGGCCACCGCAGCCTTGCCTGCTGGGCTCTGGTGATCCTTCCGCCTCAGCCTTCCAAGTAGCTGGAATTACAGGCATGCGCTGCCACACCCGGCTGATTTTTTGATTTATTGTAGAGATGAGGTCTCGCTGCCCTGGCGGGTCTCGAACCCGCGGGCTCAGGCAATCCACTCACCTCAGCCTCCCAAAGGCGCGGGATTACAGGCTGAGCCACCGAGCCCAGCTCTGTATCTTTTAAAGTGGATTTTCAATTAGAAAAAGTAAAAACTTTAGTACATCTTTTTTGCATATGAATAAGATGCTTATACACAAGGTAGTAGGAGACATAATACCTTTGTGAATTCTCAATATTCTTGATATATCACTACTGTTAACTTACATAAAGGAGGAAGACATCTTGCAGGCTGGAAAATAGTTGTTTTTGAAGTCTAGTTTTATGTAGAGTGAAATTTTATACAGCCTTTTATTTAATGTTCTAGTGTTTTTGCAAAATAATAGAATAAATACAAATTGACTACAGCAGTTTTTTTGTTGTTGTTTTTTTGTTTGTTTATTTTCTAGGAAGAACAACTATTGTGCATTTTTATGTTACTACTCAGTCTTGAGAAAATTGACCTCCTGGGGATAAAGTGTTAATAACAATGGCACATGTCTACTTTTAATAAGAGAAGTTTATTTACATTACACAAAAACCCTCTTTTGGATGAAGCTTTTGCATAAGGTGATTGTTTCTGAGTAACTTTGTTTCTTTCTGGCATTTATGTAGCTCTCATTTTGTATTCTTTTGGGACTTTCAAAAATGAGTTGAACCCACTGTGACACTTGTTATTTATATCATTAAGAAAAAATACATATTTCAGAAAAACAAAACTGAGCTACCCTGTTCTAGGAGGCTCAAACATTTAAATGTAATATATTCCTGGAAAAATATTACTGTTTTTTTCCTAGCTGGAAGTCATAGCTATTTATATTATTACAAGTTTTAAAAATTCTCTTTTTTCTAACCATATTAAATAAACACTAAACACTACATTGCATTCATTCTTTAAGAAAATCAATATTAATGACCCTTGTATCATTCTTTCCTATATTTAGAGTATATTTGATTTAATTTTTCTAAAAACAAGTCTAATGTATATATTTTCCTTAAAAATAATTTTTATGGAAAAATTACCAAAATTAAATCATTTAGTCAGATAAAAAATGTTCTAAATACTAATGAGGTCAGTAAATAGCTTATTTATTTCACTTATTCTACACAGATTTCTAATCTGTATGCATCTAATATGTCCATTTTCTGGACCATGATAAATATTTTTGACATTGAAGAAGTGAAAAAATATCTAATACAATTCTACATGTGTAAAAACCTTCAAATGATGCATGGTGCATTTTGTTTTTTTGGAAGTGACAAATCAATATTTGCTTAAATGTTTTGTTTAAAGCTTTCATGAATTGAATATTTGGTCATCTTCAAAGAAAATGCTTTTTAAAAAAAAAATCAGACACACACAATTTACAAAGCAGGAAACGTAATGTTTCTATATCTCCCACCTACTAGCTCTTATGATAGAATTCTTGTACATTTATTTTCATTTGGATGACAAGAGTGCATGTATGTCAGTGGGAAGTTTTGAATGGGGTAAGATTTCAGAAATTCTGTATTGATTTCAACTACAATACATTCCATTTGTATTTTGAGATAGGCTTCTATGTAGTATTTCAGAGTGTGGCCTGTGTGAGCAGGGAGCTGGAGTTTAAAGAGGCTGTCACAAGAGTGTGACCAATAACTTAGGTAATGGAATCAAACAAGAGGAGGTTCAAATCTTGGACTTTCTCACTTCCCAGCTCATGACTTAGGCAAGGTTATATGAGTTCTAATTTTTCTATGTATAAAGTAGGTTTTGTAGTAGTATTTATGTCAAAGTGTAATGGCAGTTAAATGCAGCAGTGCACGTAATGAGTGTTACACATTTGTTTCTTCCCTACCCACCTGATAAGCTCAGTGATGACTTTAAATAATATACTTACATTTCATCTATTTATAATTTACTGTTTTTAGTTGTATTAATTAAAAATTTATGAGTATTAATACTTTGTGGTAATACCTTTATTACGTCACATGAAAATTCACTTGTAATCAGATTAGCTTAACCTTGTCAAGTATGGTAAAGGAAGTGGAACACAGTCCTCATTATTCAGGTGGGAAACCAAAGCAAAGAAAAATCAATGAACTTGACCGGAGTTGTACAATACATAGCACAATAGAAAGTTAAGAATTTAAATTAAGATTCCAAAGATTTAGAACTTCATTTGAACAGGAGAAAGCAAATTTATATTATGAAGCAGTTGATAGAATTGATTATAGAAAGAGGGCATTTAAAACATTGATTTGGAAGGCACCAGGCTTTCCTTTGAAGTTGGTTTTTATGCTAATGATAGTAGAAAAGTTTTTCATACACCTTAAGTTTTCAAACTTATTTCTAGAATGCTGACAGAAAAAAATATACCTTACTTTTGAGTGATGGAAAAGTCTTTCAAAATATCATGCCAAAGGAAAAAAAATTTTTTTTCATGAAACTTAATGCCAAGTCCATGCTTAGTCTAGCTTATGATGTTTTTTGAGGACTTTGACACTGTAGTTGTTGTCATGCATTTTTTTATGTATAGGCATCACACTCTGTATTTTGTATAAAATTCTATTTTCTGGCCATTTATAAATTGCCACTTTGCTATTCTATATAGATATTGAAACATTTGGTCATATATATCTACTCACTTTTGGTTTCACCAAGATGAGCAATATTTGGCATTTCGTTAAAGTATGCCCTTTAAGACAAAGTATTCTTGCTGTTAATAAGTACCTGACAGATTAAAACAATCAATATGGTGGGCTAAATTCCTGGTCTATTATTTAGATCTTTTCACCAAATTAACCATCCTACAACTGCAGACCTGTGAGAAGAGTTTCTGTAATTTTATTTTGACTTCATTTGCAATTGAGAAATAAATGACTGCTGATCTGATCAAGTCACCTTTAAGAGTTTAGGGATTTTATCCTAAGTGAATCATTAATCCAGCCAATTTGATGAGTTCATTTATATAATGGCCCGAGGTTTCCTATATCCTCAATTGCCATTCAGACTTCCAAGGCAAGGAAAGAGTATCACAAAAGAAAAAAATTCTGCATTATTTAGACAGTATCATATTTATAAAATAAACAGTGCGCTGTTCTTGGTTCACTAAGCAAGCGCTTCTTTACCCTTTTTGGGTCCCCAGTGAACTGCAACTTATTAAACCCAGAATCACCAGGGCATCAGACCCCTCTCTAACGAGGAAAGGGGTCACCACAAGGAGAAACGCAGACCTGCCAGTTGGAGTCTTCTCCCACCAGAAACCTGCCTTAATGAGCATTTTCTTGCTTCTCAGGGCAATCCTCATGCTCTCACTGCACTCTCAGCAAGAACACCTGGGATTCTTCAGCCTTGCCATGTGTGGAGAACAGCCCAAAAATAGGCCTGCTAAGACTTCCAAGATGGATTGCTAGACTTTGTGAGTCACCTCTGAAACCTAAAGCTCTGTGCTTTGTGGTTTTTGTTTGCATCATTAGGATGAGGAATTTCAGCAAAGCCAACCACAATTACGTGTGACTAATCTTAGCAGTTACAAAAGCAAGCATTTTCTCTTTCAAATCCATACACATATACAAAAGGCAAGTAAAACTTTGAATTGAATAACCCTTTCAAAGCTAATGTGCTTGACAAAATACTCATAAACAACAGCTTTACAGTGTAAATATGGTATTTCACTACTAAAAATGTGAATTGTATTTCCCAACTTGATGCTGCTTTTAAAATTTACCTTTACACACAATACTAGTAAAGAATAATTAGATCTGGTACATTAAGCATGCAGATTTCACACTGGGTCTTCCTAATAGGGAGACAGGTCAGGTCTGGAATGATCCATGGGTAGGCTGACATTCTTATAAGACTAAAGCATGAATCAAACTGGCCTCTACAGAATACATAGAATGAGATTTATCCTGCAAAGGCTATACTTTGACCATAGTGAACTCCTGTACCCACATTCTGTGTCCTCCCTCGTGTTTATGATTAAGTGGGATCAGTGTTAAAAGGGCTGTTTTTAGGTAGTTTGTACCACAGCAAAGTAGGAGCTAGAACCTGGAAATATCCTGGAACCAGAAAAAGGATGATGTAATTAATGGCCCGATAAATATGGATTCAATGATCATTAGAACCCAAGTTTCCTCCTATTTGAAAGAAAACCATATACGTTGTTATGTAACTGTAGCCCCAATAATTCCAAGGTCACACCAGGCTGAAGTGTTGGCCATTCATGTACTCTGGTAAGCCAGCGTGAAGAGAAGTAAAAGAAAAAAGAGAATGGGAAGTATACAGTAAGAAAGGAAGGGCACAGAAAGAAAAGACATGGGCACGCTGGCACTGTTACTGTGGACTGTCCATTTGAGATCCAAAGGAAACACAAAGACAAACGTGTCTGAGCAAGCCATCTCCTCTCAGTTTCTTATGGCATAGAAAGAAAGGGAGAACATGCCTAAAGGCAATGCAGATCAAAATGGAAAAGCTAATTTCAGCTGGTAGTATCAATTTGCCCTGAACACCTAAGTACATTTTTCAGAGCTTAAAGTGTTTTTTGTCAGTCTCATGGAATTACAGTCTTTAATGCCTCACATTCATGTCCAGATGATAAATGATGACCTACATTTCCAGCACCCTGTTAGCCAATGTTCTCAAATCACTTCAGTAATTTTAGCCCTCACAAAATTTAAGGATACCAAGCATTATTACTAGTCTTAGTTTGTAGAGGGGAGAAAATAGCGGCATAAATAAATAAGTGAAATCAGTTGTCCAAGATTACATTGTGAATATTAGAGCTAAGTTAAAATATAGATCCCCTGATTCTGCTCACATATGCTATCTTATACCTATCTTATTTTCTGGTCAGTTACTGTTTCCCAGACTTGGGCATGCTGTAATTTTAGAAATTTCTAAAGAAAACACAAATTCTTTTGGACCAAATGTGACTCACAATACAAACACACGAACAATGATTTAGTTCTGTAAGTTCCAATACAATGCAAGCTTGGTCAGAAATCTAATTACCTTAGGACCAGACCACCTAAATAAAAACAGGACGAGGAGGTGTTTTTATAGAAATTCAGTTATGAAGAAGTAGGCTACACACCCAGAAGACAAGTTTCTGATGTCTTCCAGAAGATAATCTTTCCTTAAAGATTGGAAGGGTGTAAGGGGCAAGGGTTGGATTGGTTCTCAGATCTCTGAAGACACAGGCAGGAGACTGGAGTCTGGAATCACTGGAGTGCTAGGGTCACACTGGCTTGAGAGAGTCCATTGTTATATTTTCCAAAATTTTGTGAGCCTGTTGTTAATTATAGCCATTAGTAAAAATTTTGTTAACTTACGTTATATTAAAAACAAAAGTAATGAATACTTATTTAACTACATTTTACTATTATCTGTGCCATTGACATTATTTATGTCTATTTCTCTCTATAGTGGGAATGCTGTTAATGGCATGCTGTCATGCATTTCTTTCTAACTCCACTTCCAGTAACTTCATGTTGTAACTTAAATCATTGCTGGTGGGAGTATTTACACAAGGGAAATTGGTAAGCAGCAGGGCTTGATTTATTATTTTGTGATTATCTCAACAGGGTCCAGCAAACTAGAGCCTTTAGTTTAATGAATATAATCTGTATGAGAGTGATAAATAGCTTAATAGTAGATCACTAGTCAGACTTAATGATAACAATTTTATTAGTTAAATAGTGGATCATCTTACATCCATTAGAATAACTACTATCAAAAAAGCAGAAAATAAATGTTGTTAAGGATGTTAGGAGGTAGAAAAAATTGGAACCCTTGGACCAGTGGGCAGGAATGTAAAATGGTGTAGCCACTATGAAAAACAGTATGGTGATTGCTCAAAAAATTGGAAATAGACCTACATATGATGCAACAGTCCCACTTTTGAGTATATATCTAGAAGGATTGAAAACGGAGTCTTGAAGAGATATTTGTACACCTATGTTCCTAGCAGTGTTATTCATAGCAGCCAAGAGGTAGAAGCAACCCAAGTGTCCATCAACAAATGAATGGATAAAAAATGTTTATACATGCAATGGAATGTTATCCAGCATTAAAAATGAAGGAAATCTTCTGACATGCCACAGAATGGGTGAATCGTGAGGACATTATACTAAGTAAATAAGCCAGTCACAAAAAAAATATTCTTTTTCACTTGTCTGAAGTATCTTGAATCATCAAATCATAGAAGCAGAGAAAAGAGTGACGATTGCCAGGGTCTGTGAGGAGAAGAGAATGGGGAGTTGTTATTTAACGGGCGTAGAGTTAAGTTTTATAAGATGAAAAACTTCCGGAGATTGGTTGAACTGTACAACAATGTGAATACACAGCAATGAGGAACTGTACACTTAAGAAATCATTAAGGTAGTAAATTTTATGTTATGTCTATTTTACCATAATTTCATTTATTTTATTTCTTTATTTTGAGTTGGAGTCTCACTCTGTCACCCAGGCTAGAGTGCAATGGCATGCTCACGGCCACTGCAGCCTCAACCTGCTAGGCTCTCAGGTAATCCTTTCACCTCAGCTTTCCAAGTAGCTGGAACTACAAGCATGCATCACCATGCCCAGCTAATTTTTGATTTATTGTAGTGATGAGGTCTCACCAAGTTGCCCAGGCTGGTCTTGAGCCTGCAGGCTCAGGCATTCCTCTTACCTCGGTCTTCCTATGTGCTGGGATTACAGGTGTGAGCCATCATACCCGACCATATTTTACAATCATTTTTTAAAAAGAGTTAGTGGACTGAGATACAACTCTATTTGTCAATTTATAGCTTAGCTGCAATCATAGGCTGGCTATGGGTATAAAAATTGAGCAAAAATCAACTAAAGCATTCTGTGAGAATCAGTTGGAATTTATAATAAAGTATATTGTATATTTTATTATCATTTGTGTATATAGACACATATACATACATGCACACACATATCCCCAACAAAGAACTGGTTGTTGCTATCTACCAGTCCACCACTGTCAGGACTGGGCTCTCTGAGACCCACAGGAACTGAGACCCACTCTGGTGGATGGGCACTGACCAGGGTTCAGGTTCCTGTGTTCTATTTCTGACTTCTTCAATAACTATCTGGAAGAATCTGGACAACTTCCTGAGACTCTCAAGTCATAGTTTTCTGATCTGTTAAGTGAAAGGTAGATTGAATAATCTGTGAGATTGTCTGCTGTAGAAGTCCATAACCATATCAGATTGTAAACTCCATGAAAGTAGGGACTTTCATCTTTGCATTTATGAAAGTGCTTAGAATAGTTCTTTGCACACTTAACTAATGTCTGACAAAATAAGCTGAATAGCGTTTTTCTCAAAATTATGGTGAATTCTTAAAGATAATAACTAATATTTTCTATATCACCAGCAGCAGTTGCTTTATCTAGTTTAATTCTTTTAATTCTACGTAGTAGGTACAATTATTCACTCTTCTTATTCAAGGTAAATAAGGTCTCCGGATCTCTCAGCTAGTAAATGGCAAACTGGGATTAGAACTGGAGTTTGTCTCACTTTACAGAAACCCCTTTAACCACTCTGCTACGCTACATCTTATCTAGAATAAAGGTCGCCTGAAATACCAATCGAGAAGAAACTCTCCACACTGCTAGCGTACAATGACGAGCAATTCTTTACACCTAATCATTCCACCCCTAGAGGTGCTCTTGTCTGTGTCTCAAACTTAGTATGAGGCAGGATCATTTGAAAATGCGCATTCCTAGGCCCCACCCCAGACATGTTCAGTCAGAATCTCTGGAGGTGGGGCCAGAAAGTCATACTTTTATCTGAAGCATGATTTTGATGTGAGGAATCTTGGACCACATCTAGGAGAAAAATTAGCCCAGAGCAGGAGACTTTCAAATATCTTTAACCACAACTCAGAGTTAGGAAAATATTTTAAGACCTGCCTGGGCAACTTGGCGAGACCTCATCTCTACAATAAATCAAAAATTAGATGGGCATGGTGCGTACACCTGTAGTTCCAGCTACTTGGAAGACTGAGGCGGAAGGATCGCTGGAGCCCAGCAGGTCGAGGCTGCGGTGGCGGAAGCATGCCACTGCACTCCAGTCTGGGCGACGGAGTGATTCCAACTCAAAAAAAAGAAAACATTTTATATTGTGACTCAGTACTCACATACATGTGCCCACAAAAATCTGAGCATTCTGATATTTTTCTACTCTGGTCTATTTCATTTTTTAAACACTATTTTATTTTTTTAAATACTGGTCAAAATTCATACATTGGTTTTCTGCCTCACTAACAGTTCACAACTTGCAGTTTATAGAATATTGATTGAGAAGGTTTGTACTTGTACCAAAGGCCTTATTTTTTCCTGATTTAAGAATTTCCATGATAGTAAGACAAAAAGTCAGCTGTCATTCTTGCATACCTCAGTTAACTTACTCAATTATTCCCTGCAGGATTTGGAAGTATTCCTTACTCTTCCTTACCCCAAAGGAAAGGGATAAGGTCTCTTTAGAAGTGTTTTTGAAAGTGCTTTTTAGAAGTGCTTTTTAGAAGTGTTTTTTAATGATTTCCATTGTCCCACCACTTCCTCAATGTAAGCCATGACAGCTGTAGCTTCATGTCCCGTTAGTAAGCCCTTTCCTCTTCAGCTTTGGAGTGGGGGTGTTTGGGGGGGGGCTGCAGGGCCCAGATCTCTCTGCATTTCTCATCTGGAGCAACACCGAATTCATTTAGCATTTGGCTTAGGTTTGCTCCCCTGTTCCAAGTTTGCTACCATTCCTGTTGCAGGTACGAATAACTTTCTAAGTGTAAACTTCTGACATCTTTTTTGTTCCTGAGATGATCTGCAAGGAGAATCTCCTAATGATTTTGTGTTTGATTTAGTTAAGAAGAGCGTTTTATTTTCCTATTTCTGCTGAAACAATCTCAGACAGCTTCCTTTTGCCAAGTTCTTTACATTTCATTTGGGAATTAAGATTTGGGGACCCTTTTCAGGGTTATTTTTTGGGGATGAATATGTAAGTGAAAATAAAATGCAGTTTGGTTATAGGGAACCACCTTTGGGATGATCAGGCCCAAACTCCTCATTTATTTCATGTTAGCAAGGGAAGTCTGTCTTTGTCTTCCCTTTTCTCTCCTTTTGTTGTTGTTGTTTTTTTTCATTCATTTTCATAACCTATTTGACATATATTTATTGGGAACCTACAACGTACCAGGCACTGGGGTAAAAATGTAATAGGAATGTGTCTTCATACTCAGAGGACTATAAACTAATGACGAGGAGACTCCAGTTAAGCAACAAGTATCATGTTAGAATGACAGCGGTCCCTAAATCAGGTGGGACAGGTAGGTAAAACAGTTCTGAGGAGGTGACACCGAGCTAAGTTTCAAAGAATAAATGAAAATATGAAGAAGCTGGCCAGGTTCAGTGGCTCAGCCTGTAATCCCAGCACTTTGGGAGGCTGAGGTGAGTGGGTTGCCTGAGCCCACGGGTTCGAGACCAGCCCTGGCAACTTGGCGAGACCTCATCTCTACAATAAATCAAAAACATTAACTGGGCGTGGTGGTTCCAGCTACTTGAAAGGCTGAGATGGAGGGATCGCCGCAGTCCAGCAGGTCGAGGCTGCAGTGACGGTGAGTGTGCCACTGCACTCCAGTCTGGGTGACAGAATGAGACTCCAGGTCAAGAAAAAAAAAAAAGAAAGTAGGAAGAAGCCAAAGAAGGAAGAAGTAGAGAATTTGTCTTATTTTGGATTTCTCTGAAAGTAGAAACTTGAGAAGGACACAGATACAGAAAGTTAGTTTACAGGACAGTCGCAGGAAACTGGAGTAAGAGAGGCCAGGAACAGAAAGAAGAGAAAGTCAGTGTTTTGTGTTCATTACAATTGCGGGAAACTGGGACTTTCTTCCACTGGGGACCTTTGAGAAACGCGTGAAGGTACTACATACAGAATTGTCCATTCTCTCAAGGACAAGGGGGTGTGGCGGACATCTGCCCATCAACTCCTATCCTCATTGGAATACATGATGTATGTGTGTGTGTGTGTGTGTGTGTGTGTGTGTGTAAGCTAGGGTGGAGAGGACATGAAGAATTGACTGCTGGGTTTTCTAATGGGGGACCACCTTCATTCTGTGCGGCCAGTGACAAATGGGGTGGGTTTGGAGATTCTAAATATCTTGTATCTGTTTCTAGATGTTCTTCATTTCATGTGATACCTAAGGGCTGAATTTTCCTCAGTCCAGCTCATTGCGCCTTACAATTTGTACGGACTATTTCCACAGTGTCATGAGAGTAAAACACCCAGTCTTAGCTTTTCATGTTATGAATATTCATTTGTTTCCATGTTCTGCACTTTAGTGGAGAGTTAAAACAGTCTCCGTGGGGACTGCTCTCTTGATGGTATTTTGAACCCTTATATAATATTGATCTAGTAGTTTACCATACCATATTTTATACTGTAAAAGAAGAACTGCATCCTCATAAAGAGGAAGATTTGTGGAAATCAACTTTTGCTTGATAAAAAATATTCTTAGAAATGCTTCTTGGGTTCTGTTATTCTTAGTTTTTATGAGTGCAAGAAACTAATCAGAAGAATTATATTAATTTATTCATGATCAGTAAGTAATAGAGACCAAATCAAGTCTCGTAATCGCAATGTCAAAAAGAACTCTATGCACTAATATGAGAAAAATGTGGATAGGAAAATTATTTAATAATTTAAAGGAAAAATATACAGTTTAAGTAAAATATATCAATAAAATATGATTTTTCTCATGATTTCCTTTCAAATTACATAATCAAGTTAGAATATAACTTTTCTCTTGGTGAAGTAATTGGTAATAGAGACTAGTCCCTTAGTTAAGTAAAATGAACTTTTGTTCCAGAAAGATAAAACAAAATCACTGCTGGAAATATTAATAGAATGTTAACTTATTATTATTATTTTTGAGTCTCAGTCTCACTCTGTCACCCCGGCTGGAGTGCAGTGTCATGCTCACGGCTACCTCAGCCTCGACCTGCTGGACTCAGGCGATCCTTCTGCCTCAGCTTTCCAGATAGCTGGAACAACTTATTTACTCTTCATATTTTCTAGATTCTATTTTCAAAATGACTAATTTATAGTATTTCCTCTAGACATTACAATTTATCATTTCTTATTCCTTCTAAATTGGCATGCTGAGATTGCTTTTTTAGCATATTTAACCTTTTGTTAGTTTAAAATGAAAACGAGTTTAGTTGTAAACAGCTGCTTCAAAGCAGAGGGTTATGAGATTTAAGAGCTTTTTTTAACAGCACTAACAACAATAACAACAACAAAGTACTTCAAACAATAATACCCCACCACTAGTATGTGTTTTATAGTCCATATTTAGTTTATAATTTTCTTGGAACTTTGGAGTAAACAATCCATTATTTGTGGATAACATGGTTTTAAATAATTAAAATATATTTTTAGGGGTAAAAACCTTTGACTTGATGTGAGCACTTATGTCTTACAGAATGAGGCTTGAAGGCTATGAGTGCCCAGAAATAATTATTTACAAAATGCACTGACCTCTTCATAAACAAGGTACCTTATAAATGCACATGATGACACCATAAAAAATAGATACACAAGTACTGTCATGTCTAGTCTAAAAGTGGAGCTAGTGAATTACAGATTATAATTAGAATGAGGACAAAATGATATTTGGGGCTTTAGGCAGGGCTTGCTTCCTGAAATACATGTCTGTCAAATGTTTATAGCCACAATTTTTAATATTTATTGGAATCCAAGAACTCAATCATTTTTATACCCAGTCTTCAGAGCCACCTGTCCCCAAGCTACAGTCAGCATACTATTAACTATTGATGTTTCCGTGATCACTAATAGCATACATTCCTCTTATTGTACAATATTTCAACAAGAGATTATGGGTATATTAGAATTTTAAACTTAGAAGGAACTTCTGAAGTTATAGATGTGCTTTTCCATTTCAAAATCAGTGAGGTATGTAGAGCACTCATAAGCACTTAGCAACCAGCTCTCTGGGGGAAAAGCCCTGATCTAAACCATTTCATGATTTCTGTGGTGTGTACATTCCCACCATGGCCAATTTCAAGCTTCCAACACAATGATTTCACTGAATGTGGTATTGTTTTTGTAGTATTTTCATCACACATATAAGCATAGATGATACTATGTAGTAAAATAATTGGGAAGTGATAAGTTTGAATATTTATAACCATGGTTTTTAATAGTTTACTTAATTGTAAGTTTATATAATTTAATTTTTATTGTGACTGTGTTTTGAAACAGGCTTGCCAAGATCATAAAATTTAACAATAGGCTCCCATGAGCTGGTACAAGTCCATTCAGTATACCACTCGGCTATATGAGTATTATTGTTGATTTACAGATGGAGAAAGAGAGGAAGGGGATTAACATGTGCTGACCACCTATTTCAGGCTATGCATGATGTTGGACGCTTACTAAGTCATAACCCTCAAAACAACTTCATGAGGCAAGTGTGATTATTCCAGTTTTACAGATGCAAAAAGCAGGATTTTCCCCAGATGTCACCAAGCTACTAAGTGACAAAATCAGAGTCAGAACCCAGGTTCACAACTCTTAGGGTTCTTGCTGTTGTTTATATCAACATCTCTTGCTCGCTAGTTTCTGCACAGGCTGTGCTGGAACACCAGAGGTGATCAGATCAGATGTGGCAAGATACAGCAAGGGGCTGGGTGCCTTTTGAAACACTGATTTTCAGTAGTGAGTATGGCTGTGGACTTGAGAAATCACCGAATATAAACAGCGGGTAGTTATGATTATCTGTGCTGATCTAATTTTAGAAATAAAGGTGCAGTTTTATATTTTTAGTAATTAAAAAGCTCAGTTAAAAATAAGACTGAGCAAGAAAAGTAGAGAGAAGTATATTGTAGAGCTGATATTGTCAGCATTCCCAGTGTAGTAGGGAAGTTATAATACTACTTTACACTGAATCGTAAGATACAGTGATGGGGAAAGGACATAAAACTACCAAAATTGCAAATAATTACTTTTTGATAACTTACTACTGCGTGAGGACCAATAGCTCAATACAGAAAACAGACAGAAGAGACAGATGTTCAATAAAATGGTTGCCTAAGGTGAATCATTTATTTGAGATCAATAACTTGCTACCTTTTTAAATTGATGCTTTTGGTCAGATATCAACAACAAATAGAAATCAACATAAAACAATTTAAACTCCATCACCACTGATAGATATTTGCAATCACTTTGAAGATCAATGTAATGTGATATTATCATATGATATTATATGAAAAAGTTCTAGTACAAATGTAAGAGAATAAAGATATTGAAAAACAATAAGAGATTCTAATTATGATCAAACCACCTTGTAAAGACAATGAACATGGATTTGTTTATTTACTTCAATAGCTTAAAGGAGTACAAACAGTTTTTGGTTACATTGTGGCATGTATTCCATACATGGTTGCATGGCATAGTGGCAAAGAAGTCTGGGCTGTGAGTATACCAACCACTCCCACCTTGCACATTGAACCCAATAAGTGATTTTTTTCATCCTTCCACTTCCTTCTTCCTTCCAGCCCCTTCGGAGTCTCCAATGTCCATTTTACCATTCTGTATGCCCTGGCAGATCCTAAGTTTAGCTCCCACTTATATGTGAGAACATGTGGCGCTTGTTATTCTATTCCCGTGTTAATGCAATGGATAATGTTCTCCAATTCCATCCAGGTTGTCGGAAAAGGCATTATTTTATTCTTTATGATGGCTGAGTAGTATTCCATAGCGTATATACACCATATTTTATTATCCACTGATCAGTCGATAGGCATTTAGGTTGATTTCACATCTTTACAATTGTGAGTTGCGCTCTGATGAACATGTGAGAGCAGGTCTTTTTTTGTATAGCGGCGTTTGTTTCTTTTGGTAGATTCCTGGCATTGGAATTGCTGAGTCCAATGACAGATCTACGTTTAGTTCTCTGAGAAATCTTCATGTCAATTTCCATAGAGCTTATACTAATTTACATTCCCACCAGTGAGTAAGTTCTCCTTACTCTGCATCCGCACTGGCATCTATTGTTTTTGGCTTTTTATTTTTTTATTATTATTTTTTTTTGAGTTGGAGTCTCACTCTGTCGCCCAGACCGGAGTGCAGTGGCCGCTTCCGGCCACCGCAGCCTCGACCTGCTGGGCTCCGGCGATCCTTCCGCCTCAGCCTTCCCAGTAGCCGGAACTACAGGCATGCGCTACCACGCCCCGCTGATTTTTTTTTTTTTTTATTGAAGAGATGAGGTCTCGCTGCCCAGGCGGGTCTCGAACCCGCGGGCTCAGGCCATCCACTCACCTCAGCCTCCCAAAGGCGCGGGATGACAGGCTGAGCCACCGAGCCCGGCTGTTTTTGGTTTTTTAAATGACGGTCATTCCAACTGGTGTGAGGTGATATCTCATTGTTGTTTTGATTTGCATTTTCCTGAAAATTACTGAGGTTGAGCATGTTTCCATGATTGTTGGCCATTTGTATATTTTCTTTTGAGAGATGTCTGCTTATTTTATTTGCCCACTTTTTAATAGGCTTATTTGCTTTTCTTCTTGCTGATTTGTTTGAGTTCTTTATAGATCCTGGATATTCGTCCTTTGTCAGGTGTTTAGTTTGTGAATATCTTCTCCCATTCTGTAGGTTGCCTATTTGCTCTGTTGATTATTTCTTTTGCTGTGCAAAAACTTTTTAGTTTAATTAAGTCCCACTTATTTATTTTCGTTTTTGTTGCATTTGCTTTTGGAGTTTTAGTCATACATTCTTTCTCTAGACCAATGTTTAGAAGAGTTTTTCCTAGGTTTTCATATAGGATTTGTATGGTTTAAGGTCTGACATTTAAGTCTTTAATCCATCTTGAGTTAATTTTTGTACATGAGGAGAGAGAAGGGTCATTTCATTTTTCTGCGTGGAGCTATCCAATTTTCTCAGCACTATTTGTTGAATTGGTTTTCTTTTCCCCACTGCATGCTTTTGTCTACTTTGTCAAACATAGATGGTTGTAGGTATTTGAGTTTTATTTCTGGATTCTCTATTCTGTACCATTGGTCCATGTGTCTGCTCTTGTTCCAGTACCATGGTGTTTTGGTTACTACAGCCTTGTTGTATAATTGAAAGTCAGGTAATGTGATGCCTCCAGCTTGTTCTTTTTGCTTAGGATTGCTTTGGTTATCCTGGCTCCTTTTAAGTTTCATATAAATTTTAGGATTGTTTTTTCTAATCTCTGTGAAAAATGACATTGGCCGTTTGATAGGGATTGTGTTGAACTGGTAGATTACTTTGGATAACATGGTCATTTTAACAATGTTGATTCCACTCATCCATGAGCATGGGATGTTTCTTCATTTGTTTGTGTTCTCTACAATTTCTGACCTCAGAGTTTTGTAGTTCTCTTTGTAGAGATCTTTCACGTCCTTGGTTAAATACATTCCTAGGTATTTTAGCTTTTTGGCTGCTACTGTATGTGGAATTGAGTTCTTGATTTGATTCTCAACTCGATCACTATTGATGTAGAGTAGTGCTGTTGATTTGTGTGTGTTGAGTTTTGTATCCTAAAACGTTAACAAATTCATTTATCGACTCCAGGAGTCTTTGGGAGGCATCTTCAAAATTCTCTAGGTCTAGGATCATAACATCAACATACAGGTATAGTTTGATTTCTTCTTTTAAAATTTGAATACGCTTTATTTCTTTCTCTCGCCTCATTGCTGTGGCTAGGACTTCCAGCCTGATGTTGAATAGGAGTAGGAAAAGTGGGCATCCTTGTCTTGTCCTAATATAATCCTGAGGAGGAATGCATTCAGCTTTCAATACTCCATTCAGAATTTCATTGGCTTTGGGTTTGTCGTGTATGGCTTTTATTATTTGAAGGAAAATTTCTTTTTTTTTTTTTTTGTGAGTCGAAGTCTCACTCTGTCACCCAGACTGCAGTGGCCGTTCCCGGCCACCGCAGCCTTAACCTGCTGGGCTCCGGCAATCCTTCCACCTCAGCCTTCCAAGTAGCTGGAATTACAGGCATGTGCTACCACGCCTGGCTAATTTTTGACTTATTGTAAAGATGAGGTCTCACCAAGTTGCCCAGGCGGTTCATGAACCATGGGCTCAGGCAATCCACTCACCTCAGTCTCACCAAGCAAGGGATTACAAGCTGAGTCACCGAGCCCGGCTTGAAGGAATATTTCTGCTGTGCCTGTTTTGCTGAGGGTTTTTCTTAGGAAGAGGTGCCAAATTTTATCAAATGTTTTCTTTGCATCTATTGAAATGATCATGCGATTTTTATTTTTAGTACTGTTAATGTGGTGGATCGTGTTTATTAACTTGCATATGTTGAACCATCATTGCATTGCGGTTGAATTTGGTTTGCTGATATTTTGTTGAGGATTTTTGTGTCTGTGTTCATAAGGGATATTGGTGTGTAGTTTTCATTTTTTGTTGTTGAGTTTTTTCCTAGCCTTGGTATCAGGGTGATGCTGGCTTTGTAGAATGAGTTAGGGAGAATTCCCTCCTCTTCAATAGCTTCAGTAAAATTGGTGCTGGTTCTTTGTCAAAAGTCTGGTAAAATTCGGCTGTGAATCTGTCACGTACTAGACTTTTTTGTTGTTGGGAGACTTTAAATTACTGTTTCAACTTCTCTGCTTGTTACTGCTCTGTTCAGGGTTTCTATTTCTTCCTGATTCAAGGCTGGGGGATTGTATACTTCCAAGAATTTATCCATTTCCTCTAGATTGTCTATCGTCTAGTTTGTTTGTGTAGAGGTGTTCATAATAGTAAGCTGTTTGATGCTTTTGTCTTGCTGCTTTTAAAATTTCTTTCTGTCACAATAGCTTGGCATAACTGGATGATCCTATGTCTTGGGGATGACTTTCTGTGATAAATCTTCTGGTGGTTCTTTGGGCTTCTTTTATCTGGATATTTAAATCTCTGGCAAAGTCATGGACTTATTTCTCCATTATTTCCTCAAATAGGTTTTCCATATCTGTTCCTTTCTCTTCCTCCTCAGGAGCACCTATGAGTCTTAGGTTTGAATGTTTTACATAATGTTGCATTTCTTAGAGACTTTGTTCCATTCTCTTGTTTCTTTTCTCTTTATTGTTGTCTACTTGGGTTAATTCAAAAGCCTTGCCTTCAAAGTCTGAGATCCTTTCTTCTACTTGTTCTAGCCTACTCTTAAAACTTTCCACTTGGATTGCCTGAGCCCGCGGGTTCGACCTGCCTAGGCAGCAAGACCTCATCTCTACAATAAATCAAAAAATCAGCCAGGCGTGGTAGCGCCGCCTGTGTTTCCAGCTACTCGGAAGGCTGAGGCGGAAGGATCGCCGGAGCCCAGCAGGTCGAGGCTGCGGTGGCCGGGAGCAGCCGCTGCACTCCAGTCTGGGTGACCGAGTGAGACTCCAACTCAAAAAAAAACCCAACTTTCCATTGCAGAAAAAGGAATGCTTGTACACTGCTGGTGGGAAAGCAAACTAGTGCAACCTCTTTGGTAGACAGTGTGGCGATTTCTGAAAGAACTAGAAATTGACCTTCCATATGACCCAGCAATTCCCCTAGAATATACCTGGAGGAACTCAAATAATTATGCAAAAAAGATACCTGCACATGCACATATGTTTGTTGCTGTTCTATTCACAATAGGAAAAACATGGAACCAACCATGCTTCCCATCAAAGTTGGACTGTATTAAAACAAATGTGGTACATATATACAATGGAATATTATGCAGTCATAAATAAGGACAAACATATGGACTTCACAGCAACTTGGATGGATTTGGAGTCATCGTACTCAGTGATTTATCACAGAAGCAAAGAACAGAGTACCATATGTTCTCACTCATAAGTGGACCTTGAGCAATTATCATAATACTATAAGAAAGGGATTGGCTGTAGTGGGAAACTGCCGAGGGAGGTGGCTGGGATTGACAGTTGAGGGAAACTGCTAGAGGAGGGAGGGGCACACCTCATCAACCAGGGGACCTGCATAATCAGCGTTTGTATGCCTAACCCTGAATTGTATCCCACATCTTTAAAATTAAAAAAAAAGAGAGAGAAGGAAAAAAAGTTTTCCATTGCATTTTGTACTTTCCTAGATGATTCTTTCATGTCCAGAATTTCCACTTTTTTGGGGGGAGGGAGTCTAACTCTTTGGAGATTTTTAATTCATGTCTTGAATAGTTTTTTTTAAATTGCTTTATGCTGGTTTTCAACTTTCTCCTGAATCTGACTGAGTAATTTTATAATCAACCTTTTGAATTCTATGTCTGGAATGTCAAAGGTTTCACTTTGCTTACGGTTCGCTGCTGAAGAGTTAATGTAGTCTTTTGAGAGAGTTGAGGAGCTCTGTTTTTTCATATTGCCAGGATTATTTTTCTGGTTCTTTCTCCGTTGGGTGGACTGTTTCTTCTTGTCTGAGGTGGGCCGGGGGCTCGTGCATGCACCGTAGGTGTCCCTTTGTTACATGTAGCCTTTGTGTGGGAAGCCTCTCCATTGCCAGCTGGGGCAGTTCTGCGCTCACTTCCTGCCCAGGCTCAGCACTTCCTGAGTGGCTGGGGTGACTGGACAGTGGTTTTAGCTGGGGTCTGGGGTCAGAGCTTCCCCAGAGCTGAAGCATCCTTTCAGTTGTGATGGGCTGTGCTGTTGACCTCTGGCCAGGAGGTGGCACTTGCTGGCGAGAGCCAGCTGAGATGGTGGCGGTGGACTTTCTACTCGGTGTGTATTGCCCCAAGGAAGTGAACATCCAACCTAAGTGGAGGCTGGTGCTCTGGGGATTACCGGAGTTCTCTGTCCATTTTGGGCCTTTGAGTGTGTTAAGGGAGCCCAAGCTCTCCACCTGTGTGCACTCTTGGCTACCCCCGTGGGGAGGGAGTCCCTGGCTCCTGGAGTAATGCAGTTGTGCAGAGGGGGCACAAGCCTTTACCTGGGGAGGGAAAGGTTGCTGTGGCCACGAGTCTCATCCAGTTCCCCTACCTTAGCCTCAGGAGGTCTGGGTTCTGAAAGTCCAAATGCAGCTGGCCTCAGAGCCTTGGGTGTTCTCAAGGCAGCCTGCTCAAACCAGGAACTAGCTGCCACATGCAAGATTTGCCCTTGACACCCATCACCTCCGGGCAAGCTAGAAAGCAGCTGCCAGTAAAGGCTGGGATACGGCAACTGGAACTACTCACAGCGTTTTTTCCCCCTTACAACACTGTGTGTGGGATTCACCCGAACATAGCTGTGGGTAAGACAGCTTCCTGTGAGGGCCTGGAGTCCCACAAAGCTCAGGGGACATGCCACGTCTATGGCAGGAGCACAGAATTCCTGAATTCCCTCACTCACCTGTGAGCACGGAGTTCCTGAATTCCCTCACTCACTGTGTCCAGAGGTTGCTGGCAGTCTGTGCCGTGATCCAGACGAGAGTCTGGCTAGCTACAACTCGGGTCAGTTGATTTTTCTCTTCTTCGTACTGTGTGGTTGTTCTCACTTCTCTGATGCATTGTGGCATGCTGAGGGTCCTTTTCCCTTCTGGGTGCTGAGAAGATTCTATCTTGCTTTCCTCCGTAGGGGAAGTATGCTCTAGCCTGCCTCTCACTGGCCGTCTTAATCCTTCTCTCAAAGATGGATTGAAAAGTGAAAGATCCGTCTTTTAGGGAGTCTCATTGTAATAACTCCATTAATTCAAATTAATATTTTTAAATGTTTCTCAAGCATTATAAGGGTTATGGGAAATTTCTGTTTAAATATTATGGTATTCACAAATACTAAAATACTATACATGCATACATGTATATATATTTTAATCAGGTGCATTTTACTTAACACAATTAAGGCTTTAAAAGCCCTAACCAGTAAGCTGCA
The DNA here is from genome assembly GCF_000164805.1 of Carlito syrichta. Classification (NCBI taxonomy): domain Eukaryota; kingdom Metazoa; phylum Chordata; class Mammalia; order Primates; family Tarsiidae; genus Carlito; species Carlito syrichta. The sequence continues at coordinate 39,543 of NW_007250844.1, forward strand.
GTCTTTCTCCTTGTTTGGTCAAAAGGAACTGTACTCATTTCAAGATTGAAAACTTTTAAATTCTGAATGTTAGAGGTGTTTTGGTAATGTAAGCTGTGGCATTTATTTTGTGCGATCTTGTCCTCTCTAAATTATTTAACTTCTATCAGATGAAGTTTCTTCCTTCAAAATTTTATCACCAAAAGTGATATTTGGAACAAACATCAAATTTAAGCAGATTCAATACATCTAAATTCCATGCTTTTCTTGGAAGCCACAGGGAGAGGGCTGGCCTTGGGTGCTCCACATACCGTGCAGACAGGGGAAGCTTCGTGCCCCTCCCCCCAGCAGCTCTTTCACACATTGCCACCAGTGATGAGCAGGCTCAGACGGGTTTTGGAAGATCGGATCTTGTCACTTGTCTCACCTCTCTGCCTGCTGACTTGAAGGCTGACAATGATAAGTGAGAGCGACAAATGGCCATCGCCTGCTATCCCAGAGACTCCGGTCAGGACAGAGCCTGGACATGGAGTAGACATGCCTCTGTTACACTCCCAACCGGGAGTGTAGTTAAGCAGAATAAACCAGGAAAGGAAGGCACCCATGCCCAAAACAATGTGAAAACATGAGAATGTGGAGTTGGATTCGACCCCCAAAATTTCCATGAATGTGTTTCTAGAATCTTCATACGTGGCATTTTTGTTTCACTAATTAATGTGTGCTAATAGTATTTAATATGTAAACAACTTAGCTCATTGCTTTAACAGAGTCTCTAACTGTTCTATGTTGGGCTCAGGCAATCAACTTGCCTCAGCCTCCCAAAGTGCTGGGATTACAACCTGAGCCACCGAGCCTGGCCAGTTTCCTCGTCTTTAAATGGAGATAATAGTACTCACTTCATTGAGCCTTGTTAAGATTGAGTTGATACAAGTGCTTTATTGAGTAAGCAATCAATAAATATTAGCTATTAGTATATAATACACTATGTTTAAAATACTTCCTTTTTTGCCAATTATATAGAAAAAAGAATATATATAGTTCATATTAGACCATCATGAGAATTAGATAAATATCTGTTAATTTAATGAAGTGGGTACCCATCTGGATGATTGTGACATTATATTATAACAATAACTTATTGGTTATATTAATACTATGCTGGTTTATTAGATGTTACATGTAATGCTCTGGTGGACATATTGGAAGTAGAGATTTTTGTTATTTTTTTTTGTAACAAGTTCTCTGAGATGAACTTGCCAAAATTTTGTTTATTTCAGTCCAGTAAAAAAGTCACAGTTATGCATATTAAAGCATGTGACACATACTTCCCTTTTAAATAAACTCTATGTGGAAATGTTTTACCTTGAAGAATGTCTAGTATAAATTGTTTAGGACTTTTTAGTTCTCCATTGGTCCAAAATTTAAGAAAAATACACTTAAATGCCAGCAAAACCCAAAACACACTTATTAAAAATGATCAATGAGATTTATAGTGGGCTAGGCACAGTGGCTCTTGCCTGTAATCCCAGCAATTTGGGAGGCCAAGGATCACTTAAGATCAGGAGTTCAAGACTAGCCTGGGCAATATAATGAGACCTTGTCTCTAAAAAAATTTAAAAATTAGTTGGGTGTAGTGGTGCAAGCCTGTGATCCCAGCTACTTGTGAGCCTGAGGTGGGAGGATCATTTGATCCCAGGAGTTTGAGGCTGCAGTGAGTTACGGTCATGCCACTGCATTCCAACATGGGTGACAGAGTGAAACCCTGCCACTAAAAAAAACAACAACTCTATAACATCAAACAAACAAAAACTATAATGATAGCATTCTGTTTTCTATTTTTACATAAAAGAAATATGCCAGTAGTAAAATTTTATATTTTCTTTTTTCCCCACCCTTTAACCTGTAATTTTATGTTTTTGAGCACAGAATAGGTAAGCATTTGTTACATGTTTTACAATAAATGAAAGTATATACAATGAGATCTAATTTTAGCCATGATTCCAGAATTTAGCATTTATGTTATGATAGATTAAACTTTATCATATCAATTTTACTTTAATATGCAATGTTAATGGATGAACATAGAAAATAGTAATCATTTATAAAATAGCAGTAGGTACCTTTTTTAAGATTGACATTAGACTTTAAGCTTCCTGAAAGCAAAGGCTGTCTCTCTTATCCACAGTGTTCTCCCAAGTTCTCTGAACAATCTAGGCACGTGGTAGGCACACAATAAGTATATCGTGGTCATTGATGCTTTTGAATTGGACCAGAGAAAACAAACCATTTGTCTTCACACCAAAAATAAAAAAAAGAGACGTAAATCAAGAAGAACTTACAAGAATAGCACATCTGACATCTATGTTTGCTCCCTTTTCTCCTCCCTTTTTTTTGAGTCAGACTCTCACTCTGTTGCCCAGGCTGGTGTGCAGTGGCACTCTGTTCATGACCACTGCAGCCTTGACCTGCTGGGCTCCGGCATTCCTTCCACCTCAGCCTTCCAAGTAGCTGGAACTACAGGCACGTGCCACCGTGCCCAGTTAATTTTTCTTGATTTATTGTAGAGATGAGGTCTCGCCATGGTGCCTAGACTGGTCTCGAATCCCTAGGCTCAGGCAGTCATCGCACCTCGGCCTCCCAAAGTGCTGGGGTTATAGACAGACGCCACCACGCCTGGCCTTTTCTCCTCTTTTTTGTGGGAATAGGGATTCTTGAGAGGGCACTGAATGCATTTAACATAGACAGATTTTTTTTATTTTTATTTTTTTACTGCTGGCATTCTCTTGATTTCTGTATATGAGAGTTTTCAAAATACTTAGGCTACTCTAAGAGGTGCATGTTGGGTAACATGCACCTATAAATATACAAGGTGAATAGAAAGTTTTCTGGTTCAAATATTTTTTTAAGACTATTTAAAAAAATTTTCATAGACTTTATTTTTTGGGCAATTTTAGGTTCACAACAAAATTGAGAGGAAGGTCCAGAGTTCCCATATACTCCTCACCTTTACACACTACCCACATCCCCACCAGAATGGTACATTTGTACAAGTCATGAACCTACACTGACATATCATGATCACTCAGAGTCACAGTTTCCATTGGAATTCGTTCTTTATGTTGTACATTCTATGGGTTTGGAAAAATGTGTAATGACATGTATAGTGTCATACAGCCAGTATAGTGTCCTCCTCCCAACTCCTGACAACCACTTGTCTTTTTACTAAGACGATTTTTACTTGAGATTTAAGGTGGCTTACTCATCATTTGTCAGGATTTTTAAAAGACTTTGACTCGTTTCTTTGGGCTTCATGAAAAATCAGCATAATAACTTTCGAAGTTCATTTGAGGTTGCTGTAACAAAATACCCGAGACCGGGTAATCTATAAAGAAAAGAGGTTTATGTAGCTCACAGTTCTGTGGGCCGGGAAGTTCAAGGATATGGCCCTGGCTCCCGGTGAGGACTGTTTGCTCTCTGATAACACGATGGAAGCTTGGAACTGATCTACTCCCAAGGGAACTAACCCAGTTTCACCAGAGCAAGAGCTCACGACTTCTGAAAAAGCGCCAAGCCATTCGCAGGAGACCCGTCCCCATAACACAAGGGCCTCCCACTACACACACCTCCCGACACCACCACACTGGGGATCACATTTCCACATGAGTTTTGGTGGGGGCAAACAAGCCATATTCTCTAGCAGTGACAATAGCAACAGCACACCTAGCATTTATGGGATGACTGCAATATGCCAGGCACTGTCCGGAACGCTTTGCGTATATGGACACACTTATTCGTCAGAACGATCATGCAACTAGGCACCGAAGTTATCTCCACGTTATAGACGAGGAAATAGGCGGAGAGAAACTTGATGACTTGCTCAAGTTCACCTAAGACGCAAAGGCTAAAGCCAAGGTATGAGCCCGGCAGCCTGTCTTAGCCCCCATTATCCGATGAAATCAAAGCTTTTGAACTTCATGAATCATGTGACTTACGTACATAGTACAGAGTTAACACGCCAGTTCAGTTAGTGACTATTCAAGGACCACTTAAAAACAACTTTCCTGGCACGGAGGCTCATGCTTGCAATCTCAGCACTTTGGGAGGCGGAGGTGAGAGGATTGCCTGAACTCAGGCCTTCGAGACCAGCCTGAGCAACCTGGCAAGACTTCTCTACAATAAATTAAAAAATCAGCCAGACATGACAGTGCATGCCTGTGGTTCCAGCTACTTGAACGGCTGAGGCAGAAGGATCACCTGAACCCCGCAGGTGAAGGCTGCAGTGCCCGAGAGCATGCCACCACACTCCAGCCTAGGTAACAAAGTGAGACTCCAACTCAAAAAAAAAAAAAAAAAAGACCAAAAAAACCCCACAATTTTCCATTGAGGAAGTATAATCACAAATAATAATAACGTTGCCAAGAATTCCAAAAAAATGTATATTATTTGATTTGCACATCCGTCATGGATACAGAAACCCCTCTAGGTGTTTTAAACAGAGGGAACTTAATCGAGTGAATTGATTACAAAATGTTGGAAAGACTGGAGCTGCAAAGAGAGAGTGTGCAGTTACGCAGCAATGAGGCACTACATCACGTCACTGCCATGTAAGTCTGGGACTAGAAGAGGAAATGCTGTCATTCAGAGCCCACTGTAGCTCGGGTTACTGGAGCACCCACAGGTGCTGCATAGACATTGGGACCACAACAGCTACCGTCCAGTAGGAAGTCAGGAGTCTAGAATCCCATAGTCATCTGCCCCTGCCACGGCTTCCTTTGAAACAAGAACCCAGACTGCCAGCATTCACACTGCTTCCACCATCCTTGAGGCCATGCTTCTAGGACTCACGTATTCCCGCTGCTGGTGCTACTGCCCAAGACACTATCAGAAACAGAAAAAGAAGAGAAAATTGCCTTATCCCTGTATGCCACCTTATGTCTCCTGCCGGTGCCTTCCATTTTTAGGACTAACCTGCAGCCACCTAACAAGGGAGTCTGGGAAACTGAGGTGGCAGAATTCCAGCCCTCAGTGATTCAGAAAAGGTCAGAGCCGATAGGCACTTTGTTTGTTTTAGAGACAACAGAAACCATTTAATAATAAACTATATTGATATACTTATTGCGTAATAATAAAAATCACAGCCAAGGTGAGGTTAGTGGTCAACAGCATGTCCCATCATATTTAGTTTAAGCAGAAAGTGAGTCATTAAAGGACGTTCTGGATAGTCCACAGAATCCCCGTGAGGGCTGGAGAGTCAGGCTTGGGGGACACTCCACTAGAGAAGATGCCCAGATCGTACTGCAGGGTTGCTCCAGCAAAAACCCTGTTGCTGCCTCCGGACACAGATACTGTGGTGTACAGGGTGGCACTGGGCATCAGCCACAAGAACCTCTGTCATTGTTCACCCTCATTAAAAAGGGGTTCTGCATGGTGCCTGTGTCCTCACACTGCTCTCTTTAGGATTGAAGTCTCGCAAGGCGTCTTCATCGCATGCCTATCTTCCAGGGAGGCAGAGGAGGGGTGGAGAGCAAGTCTTTGGCTTCTCCCTTAAGAAGGTGGCACTCATAATGTCATTCAATCCTGGGGACAAGCCACTGTTTGCAAACTATCTGACGACATGACCATGTAGCCATTAGCATTTGTTGAGTACATACTACATGCCAGCTGCCATCCATCATTTTACAGATATTCATAGTACTCAGTGAAGTAGCTGCTATAATCATTTCTGTTTCTGCAAATGAGGAAGCAGAGCACAAAGGGATCTTTTTTTTTTTTTTGAGTTGGTGTTTCACTCTGTTGCCCAGGCTGGAGTTCACTGGCACACTCACGGCCACCCCAGTGTTGACCTGCTGGGCTCAAGTGATCCTTCCGCCTCAGGCTTCCGAGTTGCCAGAACTACAGGCCATCTGCTACCCTAGCTGGCTAATTTTTTAATTTATTGTGGAGATGAGGTCTCGCAAAGTTGCCTAGGCTGGTCTCAAACCCATGGGCTCAGGTGGTCCTCACGCCTCAGCCTCCCAAAGTGCTGGGATTACAGGCTTGAGCCACCAAGCCCAACCACAAAGTGATCTTTTTAAGGAACTCATGGTTCTTTAGCTACTAAGTGCCAAATCCAGGATTTCAACTTAGGCTTCCAAGTTAGCTCTTAAGCACTCAACTCTACTATACACGGTAAGCGTTCAATAAACAGTAACTACTTCTGTTTATCCTTTTTTGCTAGAGTTTAGGAAATATACAAGGGGGGGCCCAAAAAACCTGGAATTATTTTTTGGTCTGCAGGTCCCTTGTAGTACAGGCTTCCCCCGCTAGGTATGTGTTCTAGGAACCCATTGGCATCAGTGTGCCAGCTAGCATTGTTGTGAGAGGCTGTGTTCATCTTCAGTGAATTTTTTTGGAGATTCTTTTGACACATTTGCTCGTTTCACGATGGGGGATTTACAAGAGCACCTGCCCACACCACACTGAGTGTCCAGCAGTTTTTGACCCCAAACAGCATGAATTCCATATCCCTCCCTCCCTGTTCACCCAATCTTGCCCCAAGCCACGTTTTTTTGTTTCCCTGGATGAAAAAAGTGCTCAAAGGGAAACATTTGTCAATGTGGATGAGGTAAAACAAAAAACAGCAGAGGCATTAAACAGTTCAAAAACTGCTTTGAGCAGTGGAAAAAGCATCCCAAAAGGTGTCTTGCATCAAAGAGTACTTTGATGGTTACTGAAGTTTAAACATGTAAGAATAAAGATATAATTTTATAAATAAATTCAGTTGAGGGTTACCCCCTCATAGAGCGGAATGGTCAGAGGATGCTGACAAGGTCCTCAGAGGCAAGGCATGAAGGAGCTTGGAATCATGCTGAGGAGTATGGATTTCCTTCCGCAGGTGAGTGGTTCACAAATCCAGCTTTTCATTGGCATCACCTGAGCAGGAGCATTGACCGTGGTAGCCAGATCTGTGACTGAGTGACTCAGTAAGAGAACCAAGAGAGAGAAGACAAGGGGACCAAATGTGGAATTCTGTTTGTTGTGTTATTGTTTGATTTTTAAACATTCTCTAAACATGGTCCAGGAAGCAGGTTGGGAAAGACTGGTCAGTGAGGTCAGAGGAGAAACAAGGGAAAACACTATTCTAGAATCCAGGAGAGATCACTCGAAGAGGGTGGAAGTGGCCAGAAGCCTCAAATATTGCGGGGGGGAGGTCAAGTAAAATAATGAAAAACCGAGCTTTAAATTCAGAAACATGGAGATCATTGAAATGATCTTAGCAATGATAAGTTCAGTTAAAGTAGAGGCAAACTACCAAAGATTGACGGATTATGGAGGTGGGAAGCACAAACAACCTTTATAGGATGGGTGTTAGAGAAAAGAAGGGGTCAGGATAGGTCAAGGGTAGCTACTTCTTTAATATGGGAGAAACTTGAACGTGTTTACATGGTGCCGATGGAAGGAACTCGCTGAGAATAAGTTGGTGATGCAGAAAAAAGGAGATAATGGGTAGTGCAGACTTTGAGTCATTTAAGGCAGATAGAATCTAAAGAACAGATGGAGGGACCAGTCTTACTTAGGTTTAAGATTCTTTCTGCAGGACATGAGGGAAAGATGACACAGTTATAGATAAGTCTATTTCTGTGTGGAAGGAAATGTGAGAAAGATCTTTCCTGAAAGACACCATTTTCTTCCCCTGTGAAATAGGAGGAAGTAACATCTGCTGAAGGAGAAGATGTTAGGGATGGGATAAGGTATCTAGGGACGGTGATGGAGGTTAGGAACAGCCACGGAAGGGAATGAGAGAGAGAGCTGACCAAAGGGTGGCTCAGTGGTCCAGGGAGCTCAGCTGAGGGGAGAGACAGAAGATTTTCAGTGCGGTTTCCTCCATTAGTCCTCAGGGACCTGAGCATAAGAGCGCAGAAGGCGAATGGTAGATCTGAGAAAGGTCTTCAATTAGCAGTGCTGGAGCAGAGGCAAAGATTGATTCTGACAAGAAATTTGTTGAAGCAATGTGCCCTTAAGTCTAGGCTGGATCGGCAGAAACTTGAAAAGAGAAGTGGCCAGGGCTGGGGCAGGAGAGTCGCCATTGACCTGTTGTCAGCACTTGGAAACATCCATACATAAGTTCCAAGACAATAGAGAGAGATCTTTGGAAGAATGAAGGCTGTGATCATAGTGGGATGTTGAAGCTATTTCAGGTGATGGTAGCTCCAGGTATGACACTGGGAGTGGGTCAAAGGTAAAGGCTGCTGGAGAAAGAGAGTTGAGATGGCTCAAGAATATTTAACTGAAACTTGAGAAACTAAAATTACTTTTTTTTTTTTTGAGTCGGTGTCTCACTCTGTCGCCCAGGCTGGAGTGCTGTGGCACACTCACGGCCACCCCAGTGTTGACCTGCTGGGCTCTGACGACCCTTTTGCCTCAGCCTTCCAAGCAGCCAGAGCTACAGGTGTGCACTACCATGCCCTGCTAATTTTTTTTTATTTATTGTGGAGACGAGGTCTCGCCAAGTTGCCTGGGCTGGTCTCGAACCCGTGGGCTCAGGTAATCCACTTGCCTCAGCCTCCCAAAGTGCTGGGATTACAACCACCAAGCCTGGCCTAAAATTAGTTTTCAAGTAAATTTTTCATTTATCTAGGGTCATTTATTTATCTGAGAGTTTTTTTTTTTTCTGACAACTCAGCTAAAGCAATGATGGAATTACTTTAGGGAGCATCTCTTGATAGTCAACTTAAATCTGTCAGGTGTTCTTTAGTCAGCAGGGTTGCTCCGCAAAATGTTCTCAGTTGGTCTGTGTAGGGCAGGCTGACTGTTAAAACAGATTCAAGCATGTATTATGGTGCTACCAAGACAGAAAAAATGATATAGACTATGCTTCAGACCAAGAACAGGCAGATATTTGACTGGAGCTTTCAAAATTCTTTTTTGAAAAGAGAATGGGATTAAATAAAATATATATAAATTATACTTGGCTGCTTTCTCTTTTTTTTCTTTAATTTCAGTTTCTGGCAAGGCATCGTCAAAAGATGTTCATAATTAGAAATGCATGAAGGATCACTCAGTGATGTGCTAAACACACGTCAAAAGCGGAGATGAGGGAATTTTGACTAAGAACCGATAGCAGAGGCTGGAGGGCCTGAGGAGAGGAGAGGACATTTACCGGCAGACACGCAGTCTTCCTCGCAGAACAGGAAGTCCTTCTGACTTCCTTCTTTCTGTTAATGGACCCCCAGTTTTCTAGTCTGCTGGATTTGGACACTGGAAGTCATTGTGTGCTTCTCACACCCTCGTAAGTCCTGCACACATCCCATAAGTCATCAAAGCCTCTTGGTTAATCCTTCATCACATCTCCAGCAGCCTCAGGACACTCTGCTGCTTGTGCTTATGGAGGGCCAGGAGGTTATGGGTCCTCTCTACCTTGGTGTCCTACGTAGCGGGAGCCTTGTAGATGTTCTTGCGGATTGTTGAGACTGCCCTGTGAATTCTGTGGATTGGGCTATGAGACTGTACGATCACCATACTGGCCCCTTCTAACCCTGGTATAAAGTTCCCTTAAATGCAATGTGACTACATGCCATTTTAAAAAGCAGAGCAGAAACATAGGGCTTTGTTGTATAGATTAAAAGTCATAGCACCTGTAATGGCTCTAGTCCCTAAAAGCGTTTCTCTCTCACACACACACACATACACACAGAGAGAGAGAGAGCGAGAGAGAGAGAGAGAGAGAGACACTTTACATAAACTCTTGAAATTTCCCATTTCTTTTTTTTATTTTAAACTTCTTATTTTAAACATGTGGGGTACCATTCAAGGTCAGGTACACAAACGTCGATTATGCAGGTGCCCTTGCTGATGAGGCGTGCCCCTCCCTCCCCTGGCAGTTTCCCCCGACTGCCAATCCCACCCCTGCCCTCCCTTGGCAATGTCCCGTTTCCGAGTGCCTTTGATTCTGCTGTGTAGTCAAACCACAACGACTTAATTAGCGATGTTCTTATGCAGAGATATCTATGGCTATATTGGTTATGGTAGGCTAACTCTTGAATCATATAAACCTCAGAACATATAATGAAACAAACGAGATAGAAGTGAATTTCTTGTTCACATAAGCTCTAAAGTGGGTTTTCCTCATTGACAGTTGGCTCTCTTCCAAGCAGTGATTCAGGAACCCAGGCTCCTTCCACCTGCGGCTCTGCCGTCTTCAAACGTGACTTCAACTGTCTGCTTTAAGCCAGTGGAGGGAAAATAAATATGAATATGAAAGACTGATTGCACATGCATGACTTTTCCAGGCCTAGAAGTGGCACATAGGGCTGTCATTCATATTCCAACAGTCAGAACTCAGGCATATGGAAATGTAACCCAATGGTGTGTCCAAGATGAGGACATGAGGCAGGTGAACACTTAACAGTTTTTCCTACAATGATGTAGTAACTGGGTCAGAGGGGAAATTCATGCGTCATCGAAGAAGAACCGCTCTTCTGTACCCAGTATGGTGATATAGGTACTCAAGAGACGATTGGTAGAGGAATTGGTCAGACCTGTAAGTGAACAGGAAGCTAGTGAAACATCTAGAAATTCTAATAAAGTCTAATATGCATTGAAAGGAATTTTCTTAAATGAACACACTGTTCAATAATACAAAGTTGGCAAATCGACAAGTTGAGACGTGGGCAGTAGCAACTTGAACTAGTTTGAACTAGGCAGGAAGCCCAGACTAGAAAAGCAAAGTCCAGGCAAAAATCCAGGAACGCCAGGGCAATACCGGCATGAGAAATCAGACAAGTGAAAAGAAAGCAAGAGGCCACAGAAATTTTGGAGCAGAATAGAATTAGAGTCACAAAACTTGGATGTGATACCTGGCCCCACCATTCACTAGTTTACACAGAAGTCATGTAGCTTCTCTGTTTGTTTGTTTTTTTTTAATGTGTAGATTTGGGGTAATAATGTCTACGTCACAATAATTGACTGGTGAATCATATAAGGTGGTGTGTATGAAAGCTCATATAGCCTGGAAAAAGAAGGACAGAGGGCTCATTTTAAATGTTTCTGTTTTCATAAGCTTAGGGTTAAGGAGGGAAGAGTGTGCTTTAGGAAGAAGAGGACTCAGAACCTGTTTTAGGATGGAGAACATCATCCTAAGAGAACTAACTCTAAAACAGAAAACCAAACACCACATGGTCTCACTTATATGTGGGACCTAAGTGGTCACAAAGATAAAAATAATGACACTGGGGCCATCAATAAGGGGAGCAGTGGGAGGGAGATGAGGGTTCAGAAATTAGTTCTTGGGTACAGTGTTCACTATAAGGGGTAGGGACCACCTGAGCCCCAGTCCCCACCATCACACAATGTGTCCATGCAACAAACATGCACTTGCACACCTGAATCTAAAATAACATTTTTTTAAAATGGCAAGGAAGAAGAGCCTAGAAGGAAGTGACTCACAAAAGGCCATGGTTCCTATTCATGAGTGGAGAAATTCAGTGTTTTTCTTTCTACTTTTTTGTATTTTTGGTATTTTCATGATATACCTGCATTATTATTATTATTATTATTATTTGAGTTGGAGTCTCACTCTGTTGCCCAGACTGGAGTGCAGTGGCACTCACAGCCACTGCAGCCTCGATTTACTCAGGCGAGCCTTCCACCTCAATCTTCCAAGTATCTGGGACTACAGGAGTGCACCACCACATCCAGCTAATTTTTTGATTTATTGTAGAGATGAGGTCTCGCAAAGTTGCCCAGGCTGGTCTTGAACCCGTGGGCTCAGGCAATCCTCTCACCTTGGCCTCTCAAAGTGCTGGGATTATAGGTGTGAGCCACTGCTCCCCGGCTTACCGGTATTATTTTTATATGTGAAAATACAAAGGTAGTTTTAGTTTCTAGGAAAGTTACTGATACAAACTTTTCCCATCTTAGCCTTGTGCTAGTAATTAATAGCAAAACAAGTTCACTTTGTGCATCATAATGTGGGTTACTGTTTTTAGAAATAAATAGAAATGTCTATATAGATACCTTGGCACCACATACATGTATGTCATATGAATTTTGGCGTTAGTAATTTCACACCCATTAGTCATAGTTTTGCTTTATAGGATCTAATTGGCAAGAAGGAAATATAAATCGCTGGTGTACAATTTTCAGTCCCTGTCTTTAGGATGGCACAGCATCTTCAGAATTGGAATAAACTTTTCTTTGAGATGAGTTGATGACTCTTCGAGAGGACGTTGATGATTCTGGCCGCTAGTATCCATGAGAGCCGTGGCTCATTTGTGAAATATGGTGATGGGGACCACAGGTAAGGAAATACTTTGACAACCACGTGTAGAGGTTGACGAACACGATCAAGTGCCGTTACCCCACAGACATTCCTGGGAATGGCTGGGTCCACTGCAGCCCACGGTGGGCGATGAAAGACGTTGAATTTAACCTTGCTCCAAAGACCCATGAGCTAGAAAAATGCCGACTTAGACGGATGCACTCAGACGCTTCAAGGAGGACCATTGAGTGGTCACTGCTATTTGAGAAGAAATGGACGGATTATCAGGCCACGGGTGTTCAAAAGTTGGTCCAGAAATTCAGAAGGACTGTTTGCATACACTGTTTTAAGACGTTGCTAAAGGTGTCGAGAAAGATGGCCAAAGTAGAGCAAGCTATTAGTTTCCTTATTCAACAAAGATGAAATTTTATAAGCCACAAAAACGAATATGGAGAGTTCCTGTTTTAATATTTACAGCTTTATTTGGAGTCGTTGAAAGGTGTACCACCTTCTACAACCTGGTAAAATTGAATTCAATATTAAAATTGCAGTACAGTAAACCATAAAGTTTACTCATGAGACTGAAATGACAGATTTAGAATGGGTAAGGAAAGTATAACAGCTGACAGAGAAGATATATGACTTGAATCTGAATTTCCTGCCCATGCAAACGAAGGTACACTCAGTCCAGGAAGCAACCTGGTCTGTTTATGATAATAAGAATTTGTAGGTGTCTGGCTTCAGGTCCTCTCTCAGATCTGGCATTAATACTTGTCCAGGCAGAAAGCTGTATTTTATTTTCTTGCAGGACTTTCATGATGAAATTGAAAATATTGATTTGTGATCACCACACTATAGATCAATCCAAACACATGGATTTTGTGCTTTGTTTCATTTAAGGGGTGTGGGTCAAAGATTCCTATTTTGCTTTATGTTCAAAGCTTCAGGTCAGTGTTTCTCAAATTTCATTGGGATTCTCAAATCCCATGGGGTGTTTATTGCAAATGCAGATTTAAGAACAAGCAAAATTAGTCTTTCATGAAGGAGGTCAGAATGATGATCATCTTTGCATGGGTGGTGACCAGCAGTGGCACAAAGGAACTGTCTGGAATATGTAAAGTGCAATACTTTACTAAAAGCACTTTATTTCACGGTATAATGTTTAATATAAAATAAAATTAACAAATGCAGATTCTTGGGCTATGCCACAGGGGAAAGAGTGCATTGAGAACTGAGACTGTTACAATAAGGTTGGGTCCGTTGTTGGCTGGAATGAACTTGTCTACCAAATATCAGGCATGAGAAACAAGACAGATTTTAACTTTGCTTCTAATCTTTTTGAAAGCCTCCACTCCAGCCTATTTTTATAGCAAGCAAAATCTCTGCTGGTGCTTTCTACTGTCATCTCAGAAACCTCTCTCCGGAAGGCATCCAATTGGCCAAACCTGGAAGGTTTTGGCTTTGCATAGCTAATGGACTAATCATTTAGTTGGGCTAAAATTCTTAGAAGTGCATAGTTACTCAGGTACTATGAAAAGCTGGGCTTTTCTCTCCTGCCCATTTACCTTTTTAAAGGTTGCTGCCAAACTGGAACAACTCTGGTTCACATTCTGACTGAAAGAATCTATCATTCCAGACTTAACCTCAGCAGAATGGAAGTACTTTCACACCAACTGTTTTTTTTCACTCAAATCCCCTCATGTGGTTCACAGAACTCTCCAGTGGGCTCAGTCACTCCAGAATTTTATTTCTTGCAGACACGAGCTTATGTTCAGTCCCAGAGGACACAGTTTGGGTAATTCTTTCTGGCAACACTCTCCTAAAGCCTGTCATGAATCTTATTGCCCCATCTGCAGAATATACTTCCAGAGAAGAGCCACTAAAATATTGCAAGTGACAAATGGAACATTCTCCTAAGCTAAATAGAAAAATTATCCATCACCTCCCCGCATTGCTGAGTTATACACAGTGGAAATCATGTACTATGTTAGGTCTACCTTGATAAATCTACTTGTTAACCACCCAGGCTACCTCCAGGGAAGGCAAAGGAGAAAAAGTGACCCCAGACTAACTTTTTTATTCCTCCCAGTTATGAATTATATTGCCTCTGATGTTAACCAGTTGCTCATTTCTGCCAATCTTTAACTTGGCTTGTTTCTAGCCCTTAAGCAAAAAGAAGAGACTCCCTTTGGGGTTTTATGGCTGTGGGTAAAAATCTCTGCATACAAAGCACATACATTTTTTGAGCCAATTGCAGGACTCCGATGCCTAAGAAAGAGCATGGGCTGAAACGAGTCACGAAGCAACGAGTTTTCAGTTTTTGAGCCAACCTCATGTGGTCTAGTTGTCTGTTTGTGCTTTGCCAAAGCAGAGACATCAAAGTGACAACAAGAGTCCAGAAACCAGAACTGCTTTAAGAGAAGACGTGGTCTTTAATTTGTTGTTTTATTCAACTTCAACAATTATTTATGGTATGCCCGCTATATGCCAGACATTATTCCAGGCAATGAAGACACAGCAGTCAGCAAGAGACAAAAACAAGCCCTATTCTCATACGATATAAAATGTTTTATGATTCATGATATGAAGACAATAGTAACGACGATGCGATGGATAATATAATACATAGTAGAGTAAATATGTCTTAATGGAAGAGGGTCTATGACCAGAAAAGCATTCTCCTGAAGCTCTAAAAAAGAGCTTAGCTCCCAAATCTTAAGTCAAGTGAAAGAAATCTTGAGTGTCAAACTGTGTCATGTGTGTGTGATTTTAACCAGTTTGTTATTGTGTTAAAATATACAAGCGATAAAATTACCATCTTGACCACTTTTAAGTATACAGCGGTATTAAATACATTCATAATATTGGGCAATGGTCACCACCATCCATCTTCATAACTCTTTTCATCTTGTAAAACCGAAATTCTAGACCCTTTAAACACTGACTCTTCATTTTCTCCTTCCTCCAGCCCCTGGCAACCACCATTCTATTGTCTCTCTATAATTCTGACTACTCGAAGAACCTCATATAAATGGAATCATTCAGTATTTATTTTTTTGTAACTGGCTTATTTCACTTAGCATAATGTCCTTAAGATTCATCCATTTTGGCATCAATCAGAATTTTCTTTCTTTACAAGGCTGAAAGCTACTCCATTCAGTATATATATCAGATTCTGCTTATCTATTCATCCATCAGTGGACACTTGGGTTGTTTCCACATTTTAGCTATTATGAAGAATGCTGCTATGAACATGGGTGAAAAAATACATATTTGAGACTCCCTTTTCAATTCTTTTGGGTGTATTCCCAGAAATGGAATTACTAGATGATATGACAATTCTATTTTAATTTTTTTGAGGAACCACCATGCTGTTTCCCACAGTGGACTTACAATTTTACATTCCCACCAATAGTACACGGGTTTTATTATTTTTCCACATCCTTGCCAACACTTGTTATTTTCTGGGATTAAAAAAAATAGTAGCCATCTTAATGGATATGAGGGAGTATCTCATTGTGGTCAAACCGTGTTTGTATTATTATTGTAAACATTATGCTCAGAAGAAAATAGAGGTGACTTCTCAACATATGAGGATAAGTGAATATTGTGTAAATTTACAGTATATAATCACCTGTAGGTTTCCTTAGTCCTTCACCAGGAGCACCTGTTGAACTTTTTCAAATCCACTAGATAAGCCAGCCAAAAATTAAAAATCTGGAGTCTTTTTCTTTCATTGTACCTACAATACCAGCTCAGAGCCCTTTAAACCAAGCAGAATTCTATTCTTGCCCATGTCACCTCCAACCATAGACACAATATTTCACTACCTAGAACACAATTTCTTCTCCACACATGGGTTTATTATAAAGGAGAACAATGGGAATGCAATCTGGAAAATACGAATTTTAGATCCAATTAGTTGTCTCACTACGTAGCTTCCAAGATCTGCATAGGTAGCAGAATAGCTATTTTCAGCTTCCAAAACTCCATACAGTAAATCAGACTTTTGATATATCAGCAACTTCTTACCGCAAACTGAGCAATTATCACATCTAACTAGTTCAGTATTTATTGTATAGGCATGCATGTGAACAATGACTTCCTAGGGCTTTTATATTAATTAAATTTGAATAAAATTAAAAATTCAGTTCCTCAGTCACACTATATTTCAAGCACTCAATACCTACATGGAGCTAGTGGTTACCATAGGTACAGAATATTTCTATTATCACAGAAATGTCTATTTGACAGCACTGTTCTAGGGAGTTAGATCCCCTTATATCCATCCAATAAGATCAGTACTAAGACATTTCTGGGGCAGTCTTTGGGGGATTTGCAGTGCCAACAGAAGAAAGGGGTAGAGTAAATTCTAAAGAACCTTCTTAACTCGTGACATTTTGCTACCAATATTACCCCTAAATTATAATACCTAATGTACAGTCATGATCATCTTAGGAGAACACCTGGCCAATCCACCTGAGACTATTCTCTAGTCCTTTAGGAGCCGAGGCAAAGAGGAATACACAGGTCCTCAGAGGGTGGTAACTACAAAATTATATATATGAATAAAAAATAAATAAAAGAGCTACATGAGCCCACAAGAATGGAATGGCAGGCAAGGAATTGAAATTGCTTATTGACAATGTATTCTTGTCATTGACTCTTATTCTGAATGGTAGGACCAGGAACATTTAATAAATCTGAACAGAAACTAATGTTGGTTTTTCTTAACAATTGATTTGACACATAATATTTTTCCTTTTTTTTTTTTTTTGAGTTGGAGTCTCACTCTGTTGCCCAGACTGGAGTGCAGTGGCCGCTCCCAGCCACCACAGCCTCGCCTGATGGGCTCCGGCAATCCTTCTGCCTCAGCCTTCCCAGTAGCTGGAATTACAGGCATGAGCTACCACACCCGGCTGATTGTTTGATTTATTGTAGAAATGAGGTCTCACTGCCCAGGCGGGTCTCAAACCCGCGGGCTCAGGCAATCCACTCACCTCAGCCTCCCAAAGGCGTGGGATGACAGGCTGAGCCACCAAGCCCGGCTATATTTTTCCTTTTATAAACTTGTATTAGTAACATGTATATAGTTTAAATTATCAAATAGTATCAAAATCTTTATAATAATGACAAAACAACAATCTAAGGTCCCACATCCCTTGGCGCTCCAGTCTAGTTTTCTAGAGGCAACCACTTATAGCTCTTTTATTTGCTTCTTCTGGGAGTTATTCCCAAATCTCCCAATAATACACCATTTGCCTCGATCTATCAGCTTTAGGCATCATTCATTAACTTCCTTATTATGTTAGATGATTTTGTTATACGGATTAAATAACTTCTCTTGTTTTTCACAGGATGCTCATTGGAGTGTTTTTTTCCTTTTTGCTTTCAAAATGTATTTTTTTTGTGCTGTGAAATGTCTATTTTCTTCCGGGGCTTTTTATTCCTGTTTTTTCTTTCTTTCTTTTTCCCTCGTTTGCTTGCTTTCTTCACTGTCCATGTTGGAGGCTCTTCTTAAGTGTCTGAGTTTTGGTTGATTCCTCATATTTGAAAGTGATCGCTAAAACCTGCTTTAGCTAGTTGACAGTCAGGCTTTGCTTTGAGTGGATCAGACAGAAAGCTAGCTTTGTCATTCAAGGATGCTAGACTGCCTTGTCTCTGAAGCCATTCAGTCCTCCAAAGAAAAGACGTGCAGTCTTCCAGAGTACAGGTATTCTCCACATCAGAAGGGTTTGTCCAATTGTTCAAACACATCCTTCAAATCGACCGGGTATGTCCAGTCCTGGCTTCGCACCCACTCCTCCACCTTCACGCCTACTCCATTTGTGAGCTTCTCCCAAGTTCTAGGACGCAAATGTGTTCCTTCTTTGTTAGTGTCTTCTACATTTAATATGGCTTCAGCTTTCTTATGCTTCACCAGCCACCATTATATCTTTTCCTTTTGTTCTCCAGAAGCCCACTGAGGTTCGTGGTTCATGGATAATGGGGACTCCACCATTCTTTTTTATCACAGCAGGTTTCTAGAGACATTTTTGTCTTTACTAATATTTTAATGTAGTCTCGGGAGAAAGATGACATAATTGCTTGTGGTCAGCCCACCAACATTAATGATAAATCAGTGTCATGTTTTCCAATGATAACTAGCATAAATGTTAAAGATTTTATCTATTATAACTTTCCCCATATTTTAGCTAAAAGTTTTATATACAGCTAGGCATATTGAAAATAGCATGAATTTTAAAGTCAAACAGACTAGTATTATAATCCTGGTTTTGCTACTTATTACTCATATGATATTTGGAAATTTTTTCTAAGCCTTATTCTTATAACAGGTGTAATCATATTTATCTTGAAGATGTCTTGTGAGAATTAAATGAAGTAAAGCATATAGAGCTCATAAAACAGTGCCTGGCACTTAGTAGGAATTCAGTATCTTGTTATGTCTATGTGTGAGTTTTCTGTCCGTACTTACGAACAAACTGCTTTTAACTTCAATCCCCAAAATCAGACACCATACTTTAGATATCACTTCTTTTGAGAAGCCACCCCGATGTAAGATTTGGATAGATCTTAATGACTTATTTGTGCTTTTATAGCACTCTGTTCATTGCCTATTTTAATACTTGTCAGTCCCATTGTAGTAGAATTGCTTGTTTAATTGTCTGTGTTTCCTATTACGTTGTAAACTCCATTAAGAAAAGGGACCCGGTCGTATTGTTTGTCTGTGTCCAATGCCTAGCACTATGCTTGGCACAGAGTTGGCATTCAATAAATACCTGTTGAATGAACAAATAATATCATTCCACTTTTAGAAAACTGACTATACTAGATTTTTTTTAAGGTACAGTGTATTCTATGTTTTCAGTTTCTTCCGTATTGATGAAAGATGACTTTTCTTATGGTATTATTTAGAAAAATAGTGGAACAATCATCAAACAACCAAAATGCACAAACTTGGAGGAAGATAAATATTGAATAACAAAACAGGACACCATATGAAAATCAAATCCAATTAAAGCAATTAACTGCTTTCTTTCCTCTTCCCCTTCACGATTAAGCACTGAGGCTCTGAGCTAGAGGAAATACAATTCACTTGGAAATTGGTATTAATTTCATTACTGCCTTAAAGTCAAGTTTCCATTTAATTGCTCTGAAATCTAACTAATTCCTCAGTTTTAAAAAATGTCTCTGGATGGTTTCAATTTGATGGTAATGCCTGAGGCTATAAATAGGCCACTTCTAACCCAACGAATGCGTTTCCATTTCTCCTTTTGGAATGCTTTCTTCCTTATCCCCACCACTTGGATAGAGCCGCCATGATCAGCTAAAGAGTTACAGCCTTACCAAGAGTGAACTATTAGGAATGTAGCCTGTCTATTCATTTGCTTATTGGATCATCCTAGATATCCATTTCAGGAGTAATTAGAAGAAACTGTGTTCCTCTGTGATCCTTATCTCTGAAGAAGGAAGGAAGATTCTGCTGGTTCTGAATTAACTCCTTAACTATCCAGATGTAAAATCTTAGATGATCAATCTATTTCAACTTATTAGTCATCACAGAGCTACTAAATGTGGTTATAGCAAGACTGAAGACCAGTCTGTATACACTATGCCACTGTGTTTGAGATTAGGACTTTGTTATAGAGATTGATATTGGGACTTTGTTGTCGATACTGTTGTTATTATCCTTACTATTTTTAATTGAAAGTAATTTTATCATCATTCTAAACATTTCATTTTATAGATGGAAAAATGGAGTCTCAAGCAGTTCAAGACTTATTCAAGGTCAATTTCAAATCTATATAGTAATTGGAACCATCAAAAATCTCCCCGAACAGACATCATGACTTCCCAAAAACAAATAAAGCAACTGTATTTGGAAATATTACCTTTGACTATACATGATTCGAGCACCAAAACTTAATGTGTTCGTTTAGACCACAGTTAAAATATTCATTAGCAATTGGTTTATATGTGCTTATAGGAATTATTTACATACAGAAATTCTTGCTTATGTTTATACTTTAAGAAGTATTTTTTAGATAGAGAGATGACCAAGAAGAAAAAGTTGAAGGTGAACAACTTTTCTTCAGAGGAAGTCTTATGTTTCTCTGCTTCGAGACATAGAGGCAGCAGGGGTATAGAGAACAAGTCCATTTCTGGATTGATATGGGAGTGAAGCACATGATGTACATTTTGATTTTCTTATCATTTACGACTGTAGAGAGATTTTGGAGAGACAACGGCCTAGTGACCCTCCCAATCAACCATATGGCTTGGCAGGTCATCAAAACACAATTTGCAGTATGTTCCTGATAGAGCCAAGTCTGCACTTCTATTATGAGCTAAAAGACAGTTTTTGGATTAAACTTAGATTTTCCTAATTCACTAGAATCATTTCTACTCCACCAATGTAGTGAGCTTAAATATCACTTGTGAGATTTGTATATTTCTTGGATTTTTAATCAAGGGCTTATCCATAAACAAAATTTTTGTGTCATGATATTTTTTAGGAAAATAGTAACCCTTATTTAACCTAATTAGTGACTCTCTTTGTAAGAAAACTAAACATTTTATGTAGGGGCATTGGTTTGTGAACAGCTATTGCAGAATATTATCCCAAAGGTGGCAGAAAATCAATCACTTCATAAGTACACCACTTTGTGCAGCGATTAGGCTGCTGAGATGGACCTAAGCATTCATTTTTCGGTGGGGCTGATGTGCTAATGAAATCTCCTACTGGGTAGAATCTTGTTATCTTAGAGATGATCTTCAGCTTTTAAGGAAGGTGAACCTAGTTAAAATTCTCTTGAAATGTTTATTTTTGAAGGTCCACAAATAGTTTCTACATCCCTTTTATTTCTTTAAAAATGAATGTACAGGCACATTTTACTTGTCCCAGTTGAGTTAAAATGTGTCAACAATATTCAGCTCTGAAGTTCATTCCTAACTACATATTGTAAATGGATTGCTTCAGTGAGGATACTATTTTTTACAAACAACAAAACTTAATAAAAGGGGCTTACATAATTAGGGCAATTTATTAAGATAGAAACAGAGGGAGAGTGGACTTTAGGCCAGGACTCTGGGCCTCATTTTTTGTAGTTTATTCAGATCTGCTCTGGCCCACGTTGGTGTCATTCTGAGGCGGGCTGCCTTTCTAGTTTGCTTGTAGTTTTAGCACCAGTGTCTCTCATGCTTCCTCATTCACATCAGATGTAGGCTGAGGGGAAGGAGGCAGGGAAACTGGAGAAGTAAGAATCCTTTCTCCACTAGCAATCAGGTAAGAGTTCTGACCTTTGATTTAATTGAACCATCCTTTTTCAATCACACCGGCCAAGGATATGCCATTCTCTGATTTATTAAGGTTATCAGAGCCCATCTTTGCAGGGGTGAGTGGAGAGAGCAATCCCACCTAAATTTATCTTGGCCACAAAATTGGGGACAGTTAGAGTGGATATTGTTGAGACAACCTCAACTTTCTCCATAATGAGCAAGTAGGGAACTAATTCATTTGATATGATTTGCATCCAAAAATCTGAGAGCTGAGTGGGTGAAATGACCATTTAATATGATGGTTCTCAACACTTACTCTGTCACACTAAATGAAGAGAAGACATTACCATTCATCTTCCCACATGCCTAGGTAGCTTTATATGAAATTCTCTCTTTTTGCTGCAGTGCCATCTCTTTTTTTCACTATAGAGAGAATGTTGAAATAATGTGTTATAGAGAAAATCTAGAATCTGTTTCATTTTATTGTAGTTTGCTTTAACTGAGTCTAATTTAACTGACTACAATATAATAGAAGTCAAGACATGTGGTAGAGAACCTCTATATTGTAGGGATAATAGCACCTACAGGCTATATGTGGTAAGAATGACGGCTATTTTGGATATAGACTAGACTAAGAGAAAGTACAGAGTACTGTTGTTGTTGTTGTTGTTGTTGTTGTTGTTTTAAAGAGGTTTTCTGAGCATCACAGGGTAGTGAAAAAAGTACAGAATTTGAACCAGCACTCTCCATCAACGACATGGACAAGAATTTGGCAAGTCACCACACTTTGCTAAGTATCAGAGACATAAAAATACTTAACCTATCTACTATATAAGAGGTTGCTGAAGACTTAAAAGAGATAGGTTATATGAAGAGGTTTTTTTAAACTATGAAGTGCTATATAGATTTTAGTATTAATTGGAAGGTAAATACTATTATAAGAGACAAAATCTCCTGGAGGGTAGTTTCTTTATCAACCTTCCCCCAGTGTCTAGCAGATTTCTGCCCATGTTTGTCTAACTCTTAATTCTTGGTCATGAAAATGGTAACAATAAGGTTGACAATGATAATTAGGGAAAATATCCGTGGTATTGGAGAAAATGAATTAGGTAGATGGAATAAATTACGCTGAATAAAAAGGGGTTTTTTTGAGTTGGAGTCTCATTCTGTCACCCAGACTGGAGTGCAGTGCCATGCTCCCAGCCACCGCAACCCTGACCTGCTGGGCTCAGGTGATCCTTCCGCCCCAGCCTTCCAAGTAGCTGGAACCACAGGCGCGTGCTACCACACCTGGCTAAGTTTTTGGTTTATTATAGAGACGAGGTCTCGCCAAATTGCCCGGGTGGGTCTCAAACCCCCCGCGGGCTCAGGCAATCCACTCACCTCAGCCTCCCAAAGTGCTGGGCTTACAGGCTGAGCCACCGAGACCGGTGAACAAAAGTTTTAAAAATACTCAAGATAAAAACTGAGTCCCTGAATTGAAGCTAATCATCTATCAACAAAATATTTAATATTATAGTAGTCCAAATTCCATTATGCTACTGGGCTATCCACAGTTTCACTAAAAGTTTGCAGAAGATTTTACCCCCTTGGGAAATCATCTCTAACTTTTAAAGAACATCAAAGGGGAATGAGATTAGCTTTAAAACTAAATTTTCTGGAAGGCATCTATACCATTTTAGCAAAAATATACCTGTATTTCCACACTCTGGATGCAGCTAGGAGATTTACACTACTGACAAAGTTCTTATACATCTCTGAAAAAGAAATAGAAATCTTTGCTACTTCAAGTATGCTCTGTGGTCCTTTAAAAATGAATGATACTCTTCACAGGAAACATGGTGCCTTAGCACGTGTGTTTTTACCCTAACACTTCTTTCTGTAACTAAAGGCAATTTGCTGTCAAATGTTCCTGATTTCTTGCCATTTACCAACACTAGAAATTTTGCTAATAGGCACATAGAATGTACAACTAGATATAATTCCTGCTGAGTTGAGTGGGGGGGAGGAGTTTCCCCCACAAAACTTTCAGTAAAGCATGTTGTGAGAACTGCAATAGACAACCCACAAATTCCAGCCACAAATCCTGCAAACTGTACCACTGGGAAGCAGCACTTTAACGGATGGTCTGGTACTTCCAAAAGATAATGTCACCATGACATTTTCAGTCTTTTAATATCCTTTTATGGAGTCCCTTTTGTATCATCCTAGAGCTGGGGCCACTTGAGCTGGAAGAGCTGAAATGCATTATTGTTGTCAGCATGCTTTGTTTTGCCTAGCTGACTGGGCCTTCATGGGATAATCCCCAGGTTCTTAGTGGGAGGCATCTTGCTGTCCCTGCCACTGCAACAAAGATGCTGCTTGTTGTGAAATAAGAAAATGCCCCTTCTGCCATGGCTCTGTCTGCGGTAAAGAAATGTGTACCTATCAGAAGTCCTTCTGGGCTGAACTGCTAAGCTCTTTCCATATCACCCTAGAAGTAACAGAGGGCAGCAAAGCTCCCCAAGTCCACACCTCCCTTATGGACTCAAATGGGTACTCTTGGCCATTTTGTGTGTGTGTGTGTGTGTGTGTGTGTGTGTGTGTGTGTGTGCGTGCGTGCACGCGCAGCATTTGCCTATATGTATATATATGAGAGGTGACCCCAAAATACCCAGAATTTATTTATAAAAAATTGTGTATTTATTCTTATATGTTTAAAGTTTAGTCACCTTCAAAGTACTCTCTGTATGAGGCAATACACCTATCAGGAGCTTTTCCCGCTGCTCAAAACAGTTTCTGAATTTGTTAATTTTGTGCTTTTGCCATTTTTTGGTTTCGTCTCTTCCATGTCAGCAAACATTTCCCTTTGAGGACTTTTTAAATCTGGGGAAACAAAAAAAAAGGCTCTGGGGGCGAATAGGGAGTGTGAGACGCAGGCAGACACTGCTGAACACTCAGCGAGGTGTGGGCAGGTGTGCTGTCACGGTGGAAGAGCCTATTGCCTGTTTGCCACAACTTGGGACGTTTCTTCTGCAAATCCTGAAGCAACCTTCCCCAAACTTCCAGATAAAAACTTCGGTTGACAGTTTGATCCAGAGGATAAAAATTCCAAGCATACCACAAGGGGTCTGCCCTCCAAAAAAAAGAAAGAAAAGAAATAAAATAATTCTGGATTTTTAGAGGTCCCCCTTGTATATACATTATATACATATACACGTGTATATGTATATTTATTTGGTATTGTATTATTTGGTATTGTATTTGGTATTGTATTATATATACATAATACAAGGTGTCTAACTAGGTTGTCATATAAAGGACTATATTTGAAACTGAAAATCACCTGTGTGCAGGAAAGAACATAATCAAATTAAAGATAAACATTTTACATTTTAATTGGTCATTTTCTCTCCTACTTCATTACAGCAGTTATTCCTTTAGACGATGACCCATAATTTCAATGGCATAATTATCTCTTAGTCATAGCTCTCTCAATTACTTATCTTCATCTCTTTCTTGATCTATCCATAGATGATAGAGAGAGAGAGAGAGAGACAGATAAATTTTGTATTAGTCAGAATTCCAGAGAAATACCATTGATAGAATGTGTGTGTGTGTGTGTGTGTGTGTGTGTGTGTGTGTGTGTAAGAAAGAGAGAGAGATTTATTAGAAGAAACTGACTCATGCAGTCACAGAGGTTGGCAAATCCTAATCTGCACTGTGGCAGGCAGGCTAGAGACCCAGGAGAGCCATTGGCACAGAAAAAGTCCCAAGCAGTCTTCTGGAAAATTCCCTCGTGCTCAGGAAGCTGATCATTTTAGTCTGCCAAAGGCCTTCAACTAATTGAATGAGGCCCACCCACACTATGGGGGATGATCTACTTGACCTAAGTTTACTAATTAAAATGTTAATTTCATCCAAAAACCTATAAGTTGACACATGAAATTAAGCATTACAGATATAAAATGATCTATATCTATTGATATATAGATTTATCTCTTGTGCTCTCTCTTTTTCTCTTGCTCTGGTCAAACAGACCTGAATCCAGATTCCTGCCCCAACAATTAGGTATGACTTGCAGCATGCTACTGAACCTCCACAAGGTTCAGTCGCTTTCTTTATGCAATGGAAATACTACAAATATTCCTTTTTTCTTTTTTCTTTTTGAGTTGAGGTCTCACTCTGTCGCCCAGACTGGAATGCAGTGGCACGCTCCTGGCCACCGCAGCCTTGACCCGCTGGGCTCCAGTGATCCTTCCACCTCAGCCTTCCAAGTAGCTGGAACTACAGGCATGCGCTGCCACGCCTGGCAAATTTTTGATTTATTGTAGAGACGAGGTTTCTCCAAGTTGCCCAGGTGGGTCTCGAACCCGCGGGTTCAGGCAGTCTACTCGCCTCAGCCTCCTAAAATGCTGGGATTACAGGCTAAGCCACCGAACCCGGCCACAAATATTTCTTAAGGTCATTTTAAGAATAGATGAGATCACATGTATAAAGCGCCTGGTACCAGGTTTAAAACAGCAAGTGCTCAAAAAACAGAAACTGTTATCCATTCATCCAGTCAAATACTTATGCATCTCAATTCTTTCCACTTCTCCCCCTCCACGGCTACCACCCTGGTCAGGTTATACTGACATGTCTCATCAGGATTTGTTCAATAGTCTCCTAATTTATCCTTATCCCTGGGGTAGGTCAAGGAAAACCCGACAGGTATATTGATGTTTGAGTGAAGCATGGATATGCCTGGAAAGAGTTTCCCTGGGAGGCCACAGGAGCAGCGAGGACAAAAGAAATGTCCAACAGCAGGGCTGTTCAGAGAGAAATCCAGTTCTCTGAGTTTTGGAAAATGCTATTCCTTTTATTCTGCTCAACAATGTGAAAATGTTCTTGATAAGGATTCTTGACACAATGAAAGTGAAATGGGTTATTTCTTTTTTTCTTGATGCTGGGTCAATGCAAAACATGGGGCATGACCTGTGAAGGGAAAGTGTGTCAGTTGCAAGGAGAGTATCACCCAGAGAGAGTGCACACAGGGCTCCAGGCTGCTCTACCATCAAAATAAAATGTTGACTTTTTAAATATTAAAGACGAATATTGCTACTGAATCAACATTAAGGCAGGTGGACACCGGGATGGATTCTCTCACTTTTCACAGGTTAGTCTAAATAGTATTTGATCCTTCCTGCAAAAGCCTTGGACTCCTTAGTGAATGAGACAGGTGTACCAAGGCTTAGTAACCCCAAACCTGTCATTTTAACATCTCAATGTAGCCGGGCTCGGTGGCTCAGCCTGTCATCCTGAGCCTTTGGGAGGCTGAGGTGAGTGGATTGCCTGAGTCTGCGGGTTCAAGACCCGCCTGGGCAACTTGGCGAGACCTCATCTCTACAATAAGTCAAAAAATTGGCTGACTGGGCGTGGTAGCGTGCGCCTGTAGTTCCCGCTACTTGGGAGGCTGAGGTGGAAGGATCGCAGAAGTCTAGTGAGTTGAGGCTGTGGTGGCCAGGAGTGGCCACTGCACTCCAGTATGGACGACAGAGTGAGACTCCCACTAAAAAAAAAAAAAAAAAAAAAAAAAAAAAATCTCAATGTAAAAGGACAGTGGGGTGAGTCAAATCGAAACCCTTAACCAAATCTACATGACAAGAAAGCCATCCCTGTCGCCTGCCTGTGGGTTGTAAGGGAAATGCTGACTCCATAACCTCCACGTTTGCCTGCACAAAATCAAACTGGCTCTTGACTGATTAAAGCTCTGGGTTTGATGATAAGAAGGATTTCCTTTTTTTTCACAGAGGACTTAAAAGAAGAGGGATTGGTATCTATGGACAAAATGTTTCTAAAAAGCAGACAGAAAGGAAGAGGGTTCTAACCCCAGGCTGGAAGCCTTCTGGGGCTGGGGCGGGGGGGCGTGGCAAGGAAGTGGGGAGCAGCAGCATCCGAGGGAAGGAGGGACGGGAAAAGCAACGAGGCAGAAGCCTCGTGGGCAGCCTGGCTGGGAAGCCTGCACCTCAAGGGGGACCAGAAAGCCCCCAGGACACCGTGAGGGGTAGTGGCCAAATGCTCCCAAGTGGAGAGGAAGCTGAGCACCGCCCTTCCCTCTTGCAAGCATGGCGGTCACCGGCTTTGCAAGCCCCGGCCTGGCTCTCGACGGCCTTGCAAACGTGGGCAACCGACACGCAGGGATCTTGTGTGTCGTTCCTCTCATCAAGGCGTCATCACTAAGCAGCTTCACAGAGGAGGCCTGCCAGGCCTGATGCGTGTCTCTGCCCCTGGGCTTTACAAGACCTTACTCCGAGAGGGTGGTGTCCCTCTGAACTTCTCAGGACGCCCACACAATGACACAAAGAAATTGGGGTGGAACCACTTTTTTTTGAGCTAGGACAGAGATAATGATGCTTCCGTTATACAACATTTTCAGGAGTTTATTTTGGTCCCTTGTAAGTAAGCATACATTGTTGAGCAGAACTTACATGGCAGCACTTGTGAGAACTGGAAACTTCTTTGCTATAGTTTTCTCACAGGAAAGATTCAGTCATTATGCTCGCTGCATCTCTAAATATAACATTGCAACATTTAATAGCTAGAGTCTTGAAAAGAGCAAGTCACTTAAGATGCCTTTAGAAACGTTGTTTCTCATAGGAAACACAGTTTCTGCCCTCCCCCCAAGTTCTCCCTCTTCCATTAGCAAGAAACCCCCACTGTGGAATGAGGATCTCCTGAACTGTTAAAGATCATAATAAGTCAAGCCAGGCTCGGTGGCTCAGCCTGTCATCCCAGCACTTTGGGAGGCCGAGGTGAGTGGACTGCCTGAGCCCGCGGGTTCGAGACCTGACCGGGCAACTTGGCGAGACCTCGTCTCTACAATAAATAAAAAACTAGCCAGGCAGGGTAGCGCGCGCCTGTAGTTCTGGCTACTTGGAAGGCTGAGGCGGAAGGATCGCCGGAACCCTGCAGGTCGATGCTGGGGCGGTTTTGAGTGTTACTGCCCTCCAGCCTGGGCCACAGAGTGAGAC
Organism: Carlito syrichta; assembly: GCF_000164805.1. NCBI lineage: Eukaryota > Metazoa > Chordata > Mammalia > Primates > Tarsiidae > Carlito > Carlito syrichta. Next base: position 68,031 of record NW_007250844.1, read on the forward strand.
TCCAACTCAAAAAAACCCCCCATAAATCAGAGTCATTATTTTGATGGTTTCCAAGAGAGATGACTCAGGAAAACCACATCAAGATTTTGGAAAAGAGACCCACTGGCGTCTGAATTTACTTTGGATTCGTTCCTCACAGCCCTGACGTCATCTCCCCGTCAACCACTTCTTAAAGGAAGGCAGCACTGGCCCCCCTTCTCACTCGTGGGTTTCCCAGGGACAACGACGCGCGCATCCAACCCTCTAACTCAGATGTGGTCGGGTAGCATGGCATATTCAGCTCCAAGTTCCCATCTCCTGAGGGAAGACAACACATTTCCTATCACTTAGGAAACGCCATATTATCTGCATTCTTGCTGGACTCAAAAGAGCAAGCCAGTGTTTATCTTTGCCTTTCTGTGTCTCCTTTGCCCACCTCTACTATGTCCTACACACACATCCCATTACTTTTTATAAAAACCATAAAAAAGGATTTTCAACTGCAAGTTAATAATCCCATAAACCTTTCTTCATTCAAATCGTTTGCGTCTTGCAAATATATTTTAAAAATATCCTTATGTCTGAAAGTTTTGCCGTGCATTAGAGTTTAAACAAATAATTCGCATATTATACATTTCCTTCAAATTTCGAGATAAACTTCTCCAAATATCCTAAGTTCTGCCACCACCATCTTTCCTTTTTCTGCCATCTTTTTCTGCTGGCGCATACAACCCGCAGCTATAAAGGCACCCCCACCCCCACTACCACCACCATTTGTTGATTGGAAGTGCAACCTGGCTGCATCTACTCTTACTTCTCCTTGGAAATTGCCCTCGCTAAGGTCACTCACCACCTTGTCGAATCAACTCAGTGATTGGTCCTCACTTGACCTGGCCTCTCCCCTCCACGATTCTTCCTATTCTCATTTGACACGCTCTCACACTCTCCCTGGGCAATCTCCGTCATACCCTGGGCTTCACATCTCACCAACAGGTTTGTGGTTCCTCAATCCGTGTTTCCAGTTCCAATAGTCTCCTGAATATCTCTACTTGGGGGGCCCGCAGGCATCCCCCACTCAACAGGACCCAACTATGTTTGGATTTGTTTCAGTTTCTCCTTATGAACCTGGTGCTGTTCACACATCCCTCCCTTGTGGGATCACATGGTTGTGAGGGGAAAAGAAGGATCGCCCAGGGCCAGGCATGGGCTGGAAGAAAGTCTATGAAAGCCACAACTGACATCCAAGTCAGGGGTGTGCGCAAAGCTATGAGTGAAGTGGGAAGTGAACTCTGCGTGCCAGAGGGGGGAAATCTGACAGATGCTATAAGCAAGGGGACCCAAACAAACCAGGAGTCTGAGTGCCTGGAGAATGAGAGCAAGACAGGAAGACTTGGAAAAAATGTTGGAAAATGCACAGTGAACTGAAACAGGCCATTATGTACTAGAAAAGTGTGCAGGTTGGGAAGGAACAGTCAGTGCTTTACAAAATACTCTCACTCTTTTATTTCTTTTAAGTAAACTGTGCTATCTCTATAAAGACTTGCATGTCATAGAGTTGGACAGCTAGGGAGCCTGATCTCAAAGGAGCCTGATCTCACTGGCTTCAGGTCCTAAGTCATTCCTGCACCTGTGCTCCCTCTACATTTAGGGCAATCCATATGAAGTGGCCAAAACTGTGACCCCTAAAGTGAGGCTGATATTTCAGCTGCGGTTGTACCCCGTTGTAATGTTCGCATTGTCCGTTCCCTCCCTGTGTCTTTGACAAACATCTGACTTCAGGAGGCTCTTGCTATTTCTTAGTAGCACTTCCTTGGGTGAAAAGCAGCCAAAAAGGAATAGAAAGAAAAAGCTGATACACTACTTATAGGGCCAGGTGGATTCATTTTGCGCTGGGCTCACTACTTTTATGATTCAGGCTTTTTGTTTAAAAATATCTGATCAAGCCAGGCTCGGTGGCTCAACCTATAATCCCGCACCTTTGGGAGGCTGAGGTGAGTGGATCGCCTGAGCCCACGGGTTCGAGACCCGCCTGGGCAACTTGGTGAGACCTCATTTCCACAATAAATCAAAAAATCAGCCGGGCGTGGTAGCGCGCACCTGTAATTCTGGCTACTTGGAAGGCTGAGGTGGGAGGATCGCCGGAGCCCAGCAGGTCAGGCTGCAGTGGCCGGGAGTGGCCACTGCACTCCAGTTTGGGTGACAGAGTGAGACTCCAATTCAAAAAAAAAAAAAAATATATATATATATATATATATAAATATATATATGTATATCTGATAAAAAATGTAAAGTGTTCAGCACCAAAGTCAATCGTTACAAAAGAAGAGATAATTTCCTTTTGTCTTTCAATGTGAGTTTTTAAAGTGGCAGCTTTGTTATTAGGTGCCATGGTCTCAATGTTTGTGTTCCTCCAAAATTCATATGTTGAAATCCTAACACCCCCCCTCACCAGTGATGGTATTAGGAAGTGAGGCCTTAGGGAGGTGATTAAATCATGAAGATGTGTCCTCAAAAAGGAGATGAGTGTCTTACAAAAGGGACTCCGGAGAGCTGCCTTGCTTCTTCTGCCAAGTGAAGACACAGCGAGAAAGTGCCATCTGTGAACCAGTAAACAGGCCCTCCCTCACCAGACACTGAATCTGCCAGCACCATTGATCTTGGACTTCCCAATCTCCAGAGCTGTGAGAAATAAATTTCTGTTATTTACGGGGCCACCCAGTTTATGGCATTTTGTTATAGCATCTCAAATGAACATGAAGCGTACTTCTTGGCAACCCAATTTATTTTAGAGCACGACAGGCTATGACTCTCAAATAAAATATTTGCCAAGTGGCAGTTTAACAAAACAGAACAAAAAACAAATGCTGAACGAAGCACCAGTTTAAAAAAACAAATTACAAATTGAATACAAACTAATTACCAATATTTCCCTGATGGATGCTTAGGAAGGCAAACACAGTTTCACTTTTCTACTGCACTTCATACATTACAATAATTTATAGTTTACAATGTGCTTACAAAGGCAGTGATCTTTAGAAGAACCGGCCATTATACTGCCTAGATTGTTTACAAGTACAGGAATGTAGGGTGAGTGTATGTAATGAGCAATTCTAACTGAATCTTTTTAGAGGAAAGTTGGACTGCTATACAAATTGTTTGAAGTTAAATTATATTTATCTTTACACAAAATACATTTTAAAATTAAATTTACTTCACTTTTTAAAAACATTATAGATATTAGAGTTATATTACAGAAGCAACAGAAAGTAGAAACAACAACAAAATAAATTACATGACCTAATATGGCAACTACTATCAATTCCCTTATGGTCTTTTTTCATAAGCGTATATTTTACATGGTGGTGACATACAATTCCATTGAGCAGATACAACACAGCTTATTAAATTGCTCTCTCGTTGTGCCTTACATTCCTCCTGATTATAATTTTCTCTTATAAACATTAGCTTTTCAAAATGCATGATGGATAAAAGGCAGAATGTCATTGTTTTTATCCTGGAAGAAAGATGTCACCCTTATGTATCCTACACAAATATAAACCCAAATTCACTTGTGGACCATTTTTGAATGCATGCCCTGATCTCCTCTGTCCTCCAATGTGGTTAAATACATGTTTCCACCACTAAGTGCCATTAGGCCTGAAATGGCTCTGCTCCAAAAGATCTGGGATCCTTTGTGTTAAGTGTTGCACACACAAAAAATGGCAAGCACCTGCAACCGTAATAGAATACAGCTCCATTTATCCTCCTAATTGCTTAATAAAAGGACAGATCATATTTCTAAAACCTGAATGCCCATCTCAGAGTAGCGACGAGCCTGGGTTTTGAAGCCAGGCAGGTCAAAGCTCTGGTTTTCCTCCTTGCACCCATGGACGGGACAGCTGCCCAGTTCAACTCCAGCATTCACACTGGAATCGCTATGAATGGTGCCCTCTAGAGAAGGCCTACCACGCTTGGTACATGTGTAAGTATAGAGTCATTTACCTAGACCTTGATGGGAATGCACTCCTGAGTTAGTGTAAGGTAGCTGCCGAGGCTGTGGGTAAATTACTTAATCTCTGAGCCTCACCTTCCAAGCCTGTAAAACTGGAGAAGGGTAATAGCACCTAATTTATCAGGCTGTTTTGAGAATTACACGGGAAAATATTGTAGTAAAGTATTTAGTACAATACCTGAATGTAGTAAGTCTTCAATATACACTACATCCTGTTATAATTTTCCCAAAATGTATACTTTTCAAAAGAAGGACTTAAAAAGATTAAATTCTTTTGCACGCTTTTCCATCATAGGGCTGGTTTCTGCTCTTGGTTACTACATTGGTCTAATCAATTCAGAATGAAAGAACAGCATGAAAATGAATAGACTAGAATAACCATCTGCTCATATTCTCCATCCCGGAGCCTGGAGCCTGAAAGCTGATCTAATTTTATCTTAAACCAAAAATCACAAAATAGCCCTGAACTAAGTTGTTTGTAATTCAAAGGCTCTCGAGAGATCTGCTGCAGGGATCTCTTTGAGCTCACGGGATTCAGTGAAGCTGCAGCTACAGCAGGGTCTCTTAGCCAAGGAAACAGGAGTAGTCTGGAGACTGGACTGGACTGGAGACTGAGCAGAGCTGGAAGCCATGCGGGTCAAGCTGAGAATGCTGCGAGAGGGAGCTGAAAGGTGGTCGTGTTCGGGAATGGTCAGAGAAGACGAGGGCGAGCACAGTCACAAAAGTCTACAGGAAAAAATCATTCATAAATCTAATATTAATAAGCACTACTAAGTGCCTACTGTGTGCTAGTTCTTGGAAATAAAGATAGAAATTAACATGAGTGACATCATCACTTATTTTCACGCGGCTTCTCTACTTTTGTTTGTATCTTAGGCATAGGATACAGGTCGATTTAGTCCAACTGAAGAGTGTCACGCAAATAGGCTTAGAACGAAGGTTCCGGTCCAGTCGCAGATCTTGGACCAACTTAGATGCTTCTTAAAGCAGTTATAGATGAATAACCGGTGGCTTATAGGTCAGGAGAGAAGAGCTACTGTGGTATCAACCAGTGTGTCTTTTCGTCTGCCTCTTATAGCCAAACTCAGAGACTGGGAACAGCTCTGACAGTTGGAGGCTGAACTGAGGAAGAGGAAGGAGGGGATGTGGAAAAGGGCTCCCAGTTCGATGTAGTCTCACCCAGGTTGGACGCCCCACAGAGCTTGTTGTTCATGAGTCAGGTCGGGCTTTCAGGACTGCAGATTCAGGGAAGAATGCTTAAGAAGAGAAAAAAGAATCCGAAAGTGGACAATATGCTGCAAATTAAGAGATATTTTGGACCTGAGCTATTCTCTACAGGGTGACGTTTTAATCACACTGACGCCTCAGCATAAAATGTGATTCTGTCAGATAGATTTTAACTATAATTTACTTTAACCATCCTGCCACAGTTCTGAGACCGAAGACAGCCAACTCTGTCAGTACAAACTTAATTTGTTCTTTGCACCATCAGAATGTTCTTGTCTCAAGTGAGAAGCCCCAATAACCATGCATGCATCTCTTTATAAATTGCTTATCTTTTAGATGCTATATATCTTTTAGTGCCATTTCACCACTTTTCCTTTTAGCTTGAAGTTTGCAGGACATGACTCACGTCGTATTTCCAGAAGGCCATAGCTAAGTGAATATTCTTCAGTATAGTAATGTTCAGGGCTGCGATTAATCTTACAAGCTTTGTGTATGGCAAGTATAAACTGGGCCAATAATTCACTCTGAAGTCATTGGCTTAGGCCCTTGAAGTCATTTCTTGTTTTAACAGTAACGAAGATTGTTTTCTGGAAAGAAATCCAAGTATATACGTGATACTTATAAGACTGGCGGAATACCTGCAGCTCTCCTGTGGAGATTTTTATACGACTGCCGAGTTCTTGCTTCTAGGTCAGGTGGGGTCTCTCCCAAGCAAATTCACGTTTCCCCACGAAGAGGGGACGCGTGTGAGACAGAAAGCTTGCCGAGCAGCCCCAAGGCGACGGACGTTCCGGAGGAGGAGGAGGAGGAGGAGGAGGAGGGGCACTGGGCGAGGGGCGCCGGAGGGAGGACTCGGCCGGGCTGGAGAGGAGAGCTGGGGGTGGCGAGCGGGCGGCCTCGGGAGGCCCAGGAGAGAGGCCTGGGGGAAGAGGGCTGGGGCGCGCCCTGGGGCTTGAACGCTGGGGCGGAGAAGGGGAGGAGCGCTGGCACCGGCTGGGGGGGAGCTGGGGACACAAACCACCGGAAGAGACCCGGGGGCCAGGGCCAAAGCGCTGGGACGAGCGCCCAGAAGGCCTGGGGAGGAGAGCTGGGGGCGACCTGGGGGGACGTCGGGCAAGAGTTGCGGAGAGGCCAGGCCCGGTGGCTCAAGCCTGCCA
>NW_007250844.1:75262-88161 GCF_000164805.1 Carlito syrichta
CTGCGGAGCTGCGCTGGCCGGGAGGACGGCCCGGCCGGGCCGCACCACTTCCCGCTCGACGGCGGCCGCGGACTCCCTGGGGCCCCTGAGTTCTGAACCTGGCATCCTGCAGGAGAGTCCAGAGGGTTCGGGTGGGTTAGGTGTGCGTCGGGCCAGCCCCTAAGGCTGGCTGCCTGTTCAGCAGGAGTTCTGGGCAGATTCTCTGGAAAGGGGTATTGGGGTAGAAAACATGACTGGCGAAGGAAGCGACTTAGAAACCCGATGGCAATTCCTTAGCAGATTTTTTCTCTCCTATTGATTTTTAGCTGCGTCGACAATTTTAATACATTGAAGCTGATCCGAAATTACTGTAAAAAGATACATGCGTCACTTCGTGGGGATAAATACATTAACCCAGCAGCGCCCATTTTTAAGATTTTATCGGTAAAGAACCAGATTAATCAGTCAATAACCTAGCCAGCCAATAACCAAGAACCTGCAATGTCCCTGAAGAGAAAATTTCAAGGACGAAGAGAATATTTCAACCCAGGAGAAGGAAAAAAGCGTGACAGATGAAGATTCCTGGATGCCTACGAGCCTGAGCTGTGTCAGCTCCTGGTGTGCCTGGACTCCCCTCAACCTGTGCCTTGGCACATAGACACACGTGTCCCCTTCTTTGCCTCGCGGATTCCTGTTCTCGCCACAGTATTCTTGTGGGTTACACTGTGCCCCCCAAAAGATATGTTGAGGTCCTAACCCCAAGTACCTGTGGATGTAACCTTCTTGGGAAATAGGGCATTTTCAGATGTGAACAAGTTAAGGTGAGGTCATACTGGACTAGGACGGGCCCTGAATCCAGTGAAAGGAGAGGGAAATTGGGAGACTCAGAATCACCCAGGAAAGAAGTCCGTGCAATCACAGAGGCAGAGATGAGAGCGATGCAGCTACAAGCCAGAGAACACAAGGGATTTCCAGTCGCCACCAGAGGTAAAAAGGAGGCAAGGAAGGGCTCCTTTCTGAAGCTCTCCGTCTAGAATGGCTTTTCTGACGTTTTGATCTCAGCTCTCTAATTTCCAGAACTGTGGGAGAATACATTTCTGTTATTTTTATAATGATATTATTTTTTTTGAGTTGGAGTCTCACTCCGTCACCCAGACTGGACCTGCTGGGCTCCGGTGATCCTTCCGCCTCAGCCTTCTGCGTAGCCGGAATTACAGGCATGCGCTATCACACCTGGCTGATTTTTTGATTTATTGTAGAGATGAGGTCTCGCCAAGTTGCCCAGGCGGGTCTCGAACCTGCGGGCTCAGGCAATCCACTCACCTCAGCCTCCCCATTTCTGTTATTCTAAGGCACTCAGTCATTTTAAGGCACTCAGTTTGTGGTACTTTGTTATGGCAGCCACAGGAAACTAATACATATGCTATGCTCAAGTGCTGTTACCTCTGAACTTGCTTCCCAGATAATATTCAAAGATTGTGTTGGTGCCTCTTCTCTGTAACACCATACTGTGTTTCCCTCTGTCATAGTTTCCATCTTGCCCCTATAGCAAGAGATGAGTACACTGTTCTATAATTGTGTCTCTCTATTGTAAAGATTTTTTTGTCTCTCTATTGTAAAGATTTTGAGGTGCTAGAAACTGTTCTTATTTTTACATCTCCAATGCCTTGCATAGAGTAGGTAATTCAATAAGTGCTTATTAAAATGAGATGAAGATTATTTCCATATGTATTAAATCTGCAATATTCTTGTATGAAAATATTTGCATCTCAAGAATTTCAGACATGCATGTGTGGAACAAATTAAACTCACATTGTTGAATTTCAGCACACATTAAAATATGCCACAGGAGGAAGTGGGGGGAGGGAAGATAATTGAATAATTGGGTGTACCAACTTGTATTTGGTTGCCCCCAGTCCTGGCTAAAATAAGGAAAATGTTTTTTGAATTTAAAAATGTGTATGCTTCTTTGAGAAGAGTAAAAAAGCCTCAGGTTGATTCTATGAATTTAGCTCTCCATAGACTCCTTTCCCAGTCAAATAAAGTCATTGTAATTCATGAATTCAAAAATATGGTACAAATGCAGATGAAGATAAATAGCACATGAGCCATTTGAGGCAGGTAGATTCACGGGGGAAATTAGAAGCTGCCGTCAAGAGAGTTCATGGACGGTCCACTGATCCCAGTTTTCAGACTGGATAAATGGAGTTGTGTGCTTCCTATCCAATTCACTCTCATCCTTCTCTGGAGAGTTTGGGGGCTGTGTCTCCATTTACCATCCCCCCAAGTAAGCATCAGCTATTATAGTACCATTTTGAGATGTCTGCTGTAAACTTGGGGCGAGTTTTTTTTCTAAATAATAGCTAAGAGATTCTCTGTATTATTCTAGGATATAGTACTCTGTCGTGTGAATAATCACTACTTGATATTAGACTGTTCTTCAGATGAGTGGCAGAAATCGTTTGCTGGGCTCAGGAAGTGCTGGGCAGACAGTCTCATTAACACATTAAATGGCTTAATTACACATTCTAGAATGCATGTCACTATGGACTGGGGTGGGAAGAGCCTACTTTTTCTATTTTTTTACTCTCAAAAGAGCTTCAACTTCTAGAACAAGATTACAAGCATAGTCTCTGGAATAAGATTGCACACATAGGCTCTGAGACTCATCCTTCCTTTGTTTGTGTACGAGTAGATGTTATGTTCACTTAACCAAGCACCTGAAACTTGTTGCTCACATCCAGTTCGCGTGCCAAACACACAGGGGTGGTAAACACTGGGTCATTTTCCCAAGTGCTATTCCATTTTTAATGACCGTCCTGATCCAGGTTACGGGTTAGTTTAGAAATGAATGTGTCATCCAGCTCTGGTCAACGAGATGTGAGAGAAGTTAGCCGGAGTCAGGGGTGGGGGGAAGGGGGACCTTCTAGGAAACGCGCCCTTGCCCCCAAAACGGGGCTGCGGGAAGAGAGAGTCTCTTCTGCGTCTGGGCATTGTCTGGTCTGGATGTGGGCTGCGAAGCTGTTGCAGCCCACATCTTCTTGAGGAAGAAAGTCTCACTAAGATGGCAGAGCATAGACGAACTCGGCCCTGATGACATCTTTAAGCCAATGAATCCAATAAGTTTGACGTCTCCTCCACTCAGAGTCTTACTATTAATATTAACTAACACATTATCTTATTATTTAGGTCAGATTTTACATTAATTGGATCTGAAGGCTTTCAAACTGCTACGCTCTGCTAAAATTTCACTGCAGAAATGGCAGACCAATGCTGAAATTGAACATCTAGTAATAGCTGTGTCACTGCCTGTAGGGGACCTGTATTTTTCTGTCTAAACCTTCTTTGAAATGCTTCCTTTTCCTGTTCTTATTCCATGTAGTTCCAGGACTGACCCCCACCTCTGCCTCCTTGGGGTCTATGGCCCAGGACTGACCGACTGTTGAGCTTACCCAGCAACCTGGCCGCAGTGACTCAAAGTCAATGAGTAGCATCACTGGAAATCCTTCCCCACCTGCTAGGAAAGGGGATCTTTTTCTTCCAGAGTTGCCCAGTTGGTAGATTATCATCTTAGAGCTGCCACTGGTCATTTTTGCCATCACAGGAAAAGAGCCTGAATAAGAATGGAGTTGACTAAAGGGAAAAAAACACAGAAAGTTCAAGAAAGAGAGGTAGCGTAGCCCATGTGCCACGACACTGAGCCCAACTCTGCCAGAAGCCCACATCTGCCCTTAGACTTTTCGGGGATGTAAAGCCCAGAGGTGCTTTTGTCTTAAACCATTTTGCACTGATTTCTTAGCTTGCAATCAGAAGAATCCTGGTTAATATAGAATTACATGAAGAGCTACCATTTTCTGAAAACCAGTTACATTTCAGGCATTTCTATTCATTCTCTCTGGGTTCACAAGGACTCTGGAATGTAATATGTATCCACCTGACAGACTAAAAACCAGGATCTAGAGGCTTTGAGTGATATGCCCAGGTGACATACTGCTCAGAGGCAGAACAGAGGTACAAACCCAAGGTCTGTGGGCTCCAAAAACTTTGCCTTACACAACGTCCCATCATTGCCATTAGTAACAATCACCTTGCATTTCAGAGAACTCACCCTTCGTTTTTAAATGTGTTTATTTTGCAAATACTAACTTATCATTTTGGTAAAAGAAAGTGATGGGTTCAAATTTACTGCTACTTCTTCCTTCATTTCCCAGCATTTTTGTTTGTACACAGGGCGAGTGGCTTCATGGAACATTTGCAGTTTCCCATCCCCTTACTCTTGCTGCTTTCTCCTGTGATTTCCTTCTGATCTAATCCTGTGTGCCCTTGATGATCGAGCTCAAATGTCATTCATTTCACTCCAATACCTCAAGATGAAAACCACCTCTCCTTTGCACTCTTCCTTCACTGCATTTGTGCCCTTCCAATAGTAAGCTCTTTACGCCTCTTAATAAAGTTACTTAGTAGCCTTTTATCCCTTAAGTCACTCACATCTGACCCTACTTTGCATCCTCAAATCACTTGGTTCTATAAATGCTGAATGAGTGAATGAGCGAGTGAGTGAAGGCAAGGCTTCTACAGACCCGTCTTCATGTTCTAGATTGTATCAGGGTCTTTCAGCTCCATTTAGCAGGTGACTTGAACAATGTAAACATCTAATAATAAAGTGACTCCAGTGTAATTTAACACTCAGACCCTGCATGAGAACAGGTTTATTATGAGCAATGCTCAATGTCTTGTTTTCCACGGTGGCATTCATTCGTCTAGTTGCATCACCCTATGTATTTGTATTTCTCTTATCTACTTGCATTGAAGGCTATTACAGTAAAAGATGGCTTTGAATTCTTATTTCATGTCTTTTATGGATCTATCCCCTTAATGTCTTTATGTCATTGTTTCCCTCTTCACAGGAGACCTAAATCCTTCATTCTGAGAATATACTTTCTACTCACTAGTGTTCTAAATGAAAGTCATCTCCATTCTTGATTGATGCTTGCCTATGTCTAAATTGTTTCTGCAAAAACAATGATTTACTATTACTTTTCTAGCACCTCTCTTCTGCGATTACACAATTTGAACTTATATTAATGTAATCTGTCCATTTTAATGGATTTTTACTGATTAGTTCACTCATATGCACTTTCACTTCTAAACTATCTTTACAAATTTATGTAAATAAATGCTCATACAAGCTAGATTCCAAAAGTTGGGGAGGGAAGGCTTCATTTACCCAAATATAATCTTTGGAAGATGATTCCATATCAAATGTCCTGTGATAAAGTAAATTTAAAAGATCATGCAGTATTGTATTTGAATATTTTAATATAAAAATTACATTATGATTATGGTGTTGATAAATCTTTAAAAAATACTTGCAAAGTCTCAGCTAAGCCATGTTGCATCAGTAATCTCATGTATATTATAGCTACTTTTTAGGTAACAAGATTTTAATCATGTTTCCTAAAATACTTATATGTCTGAGCTAGGGAAGGTTACTTTACAAAATTGTGCATAGATATAGTGATCAGGAAAAAAAATACCCAAAGCCAACGTTAAAACAGGTTTTATATAGTTTATGAGATTCACTTGTCCTTGACACAAGAATTAACACCACAAGTGACATAGGATTTCAAAGTCTCCCACCTTTTTACCCACAAAAGCAGAATCATAAAAGTAGACTTTGTAACTACTAGTAATTAAATTGTTTTTCCTATGTTCATTTCATACCTTTTTAGTTTGGAAAAGCAGGGAATTCTTAACCAGGAACTAATAATCAAATTCCTCCTTTTTAATAATAGATTGTTCTACTCCTAAAACATGTTTTCTTTTGTTTGATAAAACATGATTTTTAAAGATCTCTCAAGATGACTGGCACCATTTTTTTTTTCTGAGTTGGAGTCTCACTCTGTCGCCCAGACCGGAGTGCAGTGGCCACTCCCAGCCACCACAGCCTCGACCCGCTGGGCCCCGGCGATCCTTCCGCCTCAGCCTTCCGAGTAGCCAGAATTACAGGCATGCGCTACCACGCCCGGCTGATTTTTTGATTTATGGTGGAGATGAGGTCTTGCCAAGTTGCCCAGGCGGGTCTCGAACCCGCGGGCTCAGGCAATCCACTCACTTCAGCCTCCCAAAGCGTGGGATGACAGGTTGAGGCACAGAGCCTGGCTGACTGGCCCCTTAACTGGAATATACTTCAGTCCCTCATCCCCTTCTCTCTTTTGTCATTTTTTTAAAAAGGGCTTTTGACTTCTGCAGTATTGCGTCGACAGGGATAGAAAACCTAAAGCCCACATATTTTTTTTTATCCTTTTCCTCCCCCTCTTTTTTACTGCCTAAATCCCAGGATTAATTTTCTTTTTCACAACTCACCCTAACACAGTTTAAACTTTGGGAAACTTAGTCTGCGAAATCGTTTGCAGGAGGGTGATGTTCAAATATTAGACAACTGGTTAAGTGATTTCTTTTTCATATGCAACCTCACCAGAAAACCTCTTCTTTAAGTAAATCCTTAAATGGCTTCTCAAAATAGATTAACTTCAGATCCCTGAAGAGGGAAAACATTCTAGTTCCTGGAAAAGAGAAATCATATCTTAATTCATGACAGCAGGCAGCCAGATGCCCAAGCTTTTGTTCCTCTCTCCCACACATAACTCGCTGTGTAGACAAAGGCCAGTCACTGCCCATCTCAGTGACTTCAGAAATTTTCCACTCAGGTCCTAAAACTGTTATCTTCATGATTTTCGGTGTAGCTTAGGACTTCCATAAGCCATTGAAGCAGTAGAGTTTGACGTCTGCTTCAGGTGTTAGCAGTGACAGCTGGTTAAGCCTTTGCTTGGAAGAGCTTATGGTCTTGTTGGGCACCACCATTTTCTGAACACAACAAATATGTAAAATATTAAATGGTTTAGTAAAATCACATTTCAACCAACATGAGTATTTGCACATCAACAAATGTGCAAGTATTAGAGTATTTTCTAAATCGAATATGATGTCACTAAATATGATGGTCTAACTGTCCTAGAATAAATGGTTCACAGCTTGTTCTTTCCTCTGTAGCTACAGTAAATGTTTCAACACAGTCACATACACCAGATGTGTGCACTACCATTTGAAAATGCTTTGCATGATGAAACAATCTTACTGCCTGTAATTAACTGGGGCACAATTACCTATAAGGAAAAAGGAGAAATATACAGCAATGTTCTAAATCAGCCATATTTTTAAAATAATTCTTGAAATGCTTACGGACAAAACATCTCTCAACATTTGAAAACTATATTCAAGGGTAAAGCATTATGATAAAACTTGATCTCATGTGATCTGTCCTTCAAACATTTTCATCCTCAGGCTATCGAAGAAGCATTTTTTCCTCTGTAAATGTCCCTTGCTCATTCATTTTGTATATAATAATCATAAATATCATTGCATTACATTGAAAAAACTGTATAATCATGATCACTTATACTTTCCTGCCTCATATATAAGTAATGTACTAATGCTTGTTTTATATTTATGAAGTGTGGTTTTTCTTTTAAAAAGATGTAAAGGCAATTATGATTTGATGTTAATATGATATTTTAGTAGACTATGCAAGTTTCACCAGATAATTATCTCATTATGTTTATATATAACAAAGACAAATACTACTGTCTTCCAAGACCTTAATCTTTATAATTAAGTGCTACTATTATTTTTATTTTCTTATGTATTACCAAAGCACTCCTATGCTTATCCCTATTATGACACTCATCAAGCTGTATCATAGATGTATAGTTTGTTTTTATGTCTCCCCACTGTACTAGAAACATTTCATAGGTAAGGACATTTAGCATTTATTCATTATTTTAATCTTGGTGCAGTACCTGGTAAGTATAGACGATGTCAGATAGATAGAGAAATATGTAGATGGATGGATGGATAGATAGATAGATAGATAAGGGGGAGAGAGAGAGAGAGAGAGAGAGAGAGAAGGGAGGGAGGGAGAGAGAGACCCATGACTTTACTCCTCCAAAGTGAAATGTATAATAATCAAGTTTGATCCTTTTCATCATCACAGTTGTGCAATAATTCCTTAAAATAAAATTTAAAAAAGCAGAAACCAGAAGGTAGCTGCAGAAAGGGGTTACAAAATTCTTTCTTTTTAAGATTAGAAAATATAGTTTATTTAGAAAGTAAATTGGAGAGAGAGAGAAAGAAAGAGGGGATTCACCTCTCCAAGGGATGGGAGGGGGTCAAAGCTTAAGAAAACATGGACCGGCCATAGCTCACAGAGCACAGGGCCGTACCATCGCTTAGCAAGGCCATGGCCCCAAATTCTTAAGATACTAAAATTGACTCCTTAAGGGATTGATTCTAATCCATGCAATTTATTTACAATGAGTTTTTATTTTTATTTTATTTTTTAAATTCATTTTAAAATTGTGGGGAACAGTTAAGGGTGAGGTATACAAGTATTCATTGTGAAGTTACCCTTGTTGCTGAGGTGTGCCCCCCTTCCCCAGGCAGATATCGACTATCATTAATTCCAACTCCTTACCCCCCCACATTTCCCACCACTGTCAGTCCTTTTCTTATAGCATTATGGTAGTTATTCAAGGTCCACTTATGAGTGAGAACATGTGATACTCAGATCTTTGTTTCTGTGAAAGATCACTCAGTATTAAAAACTCTAATTCCATTCAGGTTGCTGCGAAATTCATGATTTTGTTCTTCTTTATGGCTGCATAATATTCCATCGTGTATGTGTACCACATTTTTAAAAATCCAGTCCTTTTTTGATGGGCAGCGCGGTTGGTTCCATGATCTTGCTATTGTGAACAATGCTGCAATAAACATACGTGTGTAGGTATCTTTTTCATAGAATGATTTGTGTTCTTCCGGGTATATTCCCAGTAGGGGGATTGTGGGGTCATATGGAAGGTCGATTTTTAGAGCTTTTAGGAATCGCCACATTGATTTCCACAGAGGCTGCACTAGTTTACCCTCCCACCAAAAGTGTAGAAGTGTTCCCTTTTCACCACATCCTCTCTAGCATCTGTTATTTTGAGTTATTGATGCTGGTCATTCTGACTGGAGTTAGGCGGTATCTCAGTGTAGTTTTAATTTGCATCTCCTTGATGACTAGTGAGGTTGAACATTTCTTCATGTATCTGTTGGCTGCTCCTATTTTTTTGAGAACTGTCTATTCATATCTTTTGCCCACTTTGTAATGGGGCTGTTTGTTTTTTTCTTTTCAGCACATTTAAGTTCCTCGTAGATCCTTGATGTTAGACCTTTGTCAGACATGAAGTTGGCACATATTTTCTCCCAGTCTGTGGGCTGTCTCCCTGCTCTCTTACAATGAGTGTTTATAGAGCAAATGGACTGAGTGAAAGTGGAAAGGGTGCTATCAGCAGCTGTAAAAGGGCAATAGCAGAAACCAGACCTGTTCCAGAAAAAGCAAAATGTTGGGTCACTTCACTGCTAACAAATAAAGAGAGAACACAGTGCTGAATTGATAAAACCATTAAGACGTGCTAAGAACAAGCCCAAATAAAAACCAATATCATAAAATAAAAATTAGTCTGATTGGGATACAAATAAGTTCCAAAAAGTCCGATCAGTATTGAAAGGCGAGGCCAGGAAGGACTGAAAGTTTTGACCACATCGGGGTAGCTTGTGACCTGGAGGATGAATCCATTTGGGCACAGCGAGAGGACAAAGGCAGGGCACTGGGCTGTTCTAGGAAAATGACTGCTCCACATACTCTCGACAGCCAAAGACTCCTTTTTCTCTTGGCTTTGGCTTTCTCCAGAGGCTACTTCTTGGGCAAATGGTGTTCTCCTCTGAGATGAGCCTGGTTGTAAGTAGGGAAGTGAAATTCCATCACCACCCCGAGAAGACCTTTCTAGGAAAAAACGCTTTTGATCCTGGTATTTAAATTAGGCATTTAATTGTCAGTGACTGTCTTTTCTATAAAGTCAGTGAGTGCTAGGCTTCAGATGGTAATGATTAAAGAAGGTCAAGCTCTATAATAGAGGGTCAAGCTCTGTTTTAGAGTTGCAGACAGTATTGTAATGTCAGTGTAATGATTGTTGTGAGCATCAAAAAACCTTTTTTTGTAAGTGCTTCAAATGGATTAGCTCACTAGTACCTTCTCTATTACAGGAAAAATACTGAAAAAATACTAGTAAGTAATAAATCCCTTTGGCACAGTTCAAGAAAGGCTTAGCTTGAATTGAGTTCTATGCTGACCATAACAATGATATCTTATCTTTTTATGTGCTTTAAGTTTCATTTCTTCATTTGATTTTCTCTAAAATTCTATGACCTGGTTATGACCACTTTAAAATGAAAAAACAGGTTCAGAGGCTTCTTCAAGACACAGAGTCAAGAGAAGAGACTTGAAGCCAGTTCTGGTACTACCTAGGCTGTTTCTCTAAGCATTTCACTAAGCCATCTTTATAAGAATAGACTGTGTCTCTATCTTAAAAACTTGACTGTAGTCTAATTCCCTTTCAAGCAGTTATTTGGAACTTGGGATGCTTTGTCTCCTAGACACCATGTCATGGATGTTGTTTGGATTCCTGGGCAAGCCCATCAAAGCTGTTCAACACAAGAACGTACCTAGCCATAGTCATGACAGTATCAACCTGAATTCTAAGAGTATCAGCAACTAGGAAGCAATCAGGGCTAGAGAAAGGAAAGAGAAACACCTCTGCCCTGTTCCTGGACACAGCTTTGATCCTGAGAAAACGTGGAACTAGACCACGATGGACTCAACTCCTTTGGCATGTCCCAGGGCCTTTCAGGTCCAACTGTAGTTTCCAGTGCTAACATGTGGGCTCCCATCACTGCCGGGTCTCACGTGTTACTCATTGGGAGGGTTAATTTCTTGCATCGACTCGGCTAGGCACAGAGCCCAGGTATTTGGTCCAACATTTTTCTAGCTGTTTCAGTGAAGGTATTTTTTCGATGATGTTCATTTGCAAATCAGTAGACTTTGCGTAAAGTGGATTGCCCTTCATGATGTAGCTAGTACTCGCCCCATCTGCTGAAGGCCTTAAGAGAAAAAGATGGACTTTCCTAAAACAAGAGGAAATGCTGCCAGCAGACCACATTTGGATTCAAACCCCACCTCCTCCCTGGGTCTCCAGCCTGCTGGTCTGACCTGCAGATTTGGGATTTGCCAAGTCTTCACAATCGTGTGAGCCAATTGCTTAAAACAAGTCTCTCAATCAATTGTTGAGAGAAAGAGAGAGAGTGAGAAAGGGAGAGAGAGAGAGAAAGGGGGAGAGAGAGAGAGAGAGGTGATAGATAATTTCATGCTGTTTCTGTTTCTCTGAAGAACTTTGACTTAGACACTCACCAATAGTGATCTCAGTCTACATATATGCGAAAGCTGATCTTAGCTCAGAGGTAGAACTAACCCATAATAATAGGTCGTTTAACGTTTTGGAATTATTTGTTTTGTGAAAGAAGATTCCTGTTAGTGGAAGTATATTTCATACTGGTAAAATTCCCATTTGTGTTTAATGAAGCATTCAGACAATTGAGAGGAACTGGAAGGGGAATTAGGCACGAGAGTCACTACAGCTGAAGGCTGATCCAGTCTGACATCTGACCCCATGCTACACAGGCAGATTCCCGACTCATAAACTGACTGCTAATTTACACTCAAAGCTACTTAAATCCACAACATATTTCCTTCTTCTTGTGGGGCACTCTCGGGTATTTACTTGCTTGTGGAATGAAGGAATTCATTGTTACCACGAGCCTCTGGTACAGTCTTGCTCGTTTCTTTGTTCTTCTTCCTTTTCGGACGACACACCCACACGACTCAGTCACCCCTGCCTCTCTAGAGAGCAAATCCCTGCCAATTCATCTGGGCCCAGATAACTCCCATCTTCTCTGTGAAACTTCCTGGTCTACCCCAGCCCACAGGCATCACACTTCCCTCTGAACTTCTGTAGCACATGCTGTCAGCCCACCTGGCATCTTCAAACACTTTCTGAGTTAACTTTTCATGTATGCCTTATTCTCCTTGGTTAGACAGCAGGTTCTTTGACGATAAAGGTCATATTTTATTTTTATATTCCACAGTTTACATATGTATATGCATCTTACAGTCAGTGTTAAATAAGTGTTTGTTGAATGACTATTTAAACAGATAAAAGAAGATATGATTAGGAATAAAACTAAGTAGTGGAATCTGAATTCAAATACAAAGTACATCTGGAATTTAAGATCATCAACAGCTCAAAAAACAACAGATGCTGGTGAAGATGTGAAGAAAAGGGAACGCTTCTACACCGTTGGCGGAAGAGTAACTAATACAGCCTCTGTGGAAAACAGTGTGGTGGTTCCCAAAAGATCTAAAAATCGACCTTCCATACAACCCTGCAATCCCTGTTCTGGGAATATACCCAGAGGAACTCAAATCATTCTACGAAAAAGACACCTGCGTGCGCATGTTTATCACAGCATTATTCACAGTAGCAAAAATGGGGAACCAACCATGATGCCCACTGAAAGTAGCCTGGATTTAAAACATGTGGAGCATATACAAAATGGAGTATTACACAGCCATAAAGAAGGACGAAATTATGGACTTCGCAGCAACATGGATGGGTTTAGAGTCTATAATTCACAGTGATCTATCGTAGTACCACATGTTCTCACTCATAAGCTGACCCTGAAGATTAATCGTAACCCTATAAGAAAGGGATTGGGAGTAACAGGACACTGCCAGGGGAGTGGGAGGTGGCATACAACATCAACAAGGATACCTGATCTCAAACTAGGCGAAGCGGGGACCCAAGGGAGGCCCAAACTTTACCTGTACAATGACCACTTATCTTCCTAATCCTGAATTGTATTCCATATCTTTTTTTTTTTTTTTTTGAGTTGGAGTTTCACTCGGTTGCCCAGACTGGAGTGCAGTG
>NW_007250844.1:88348-91364 GCF_000164805.1 Carlito syrichta
GGTCTTGCTGCCCAGGCGGGTCTCGAACCCACGGCTCAGGCAATCCACTCACCTC
The DNA here is from genome assembly GCF_000164805.1 of Carlito syrichta. NCBI lineage: Eukaryota > Metazoa > Chordata > Mammalia > Primates > Tarsiidae > Carlito > Carlito syrichta. Next base: position 88,404 of record NW_007250844.1, read on the forward strand.
AGCCTGCCAAAGGCACGGGATTACAGGCTGAGCCACTGAGCCCGGCTGTGTTCCATATCTTTAAGAGTCTCGTGCTCTACTGACTGAGCTAGCCAGGCACTCCCCACATCTTTAAAAAATAAAAATAAAATAAAATAAAATAAAAAGCAAAACTTAAGCAACATAACATGAGCTCTCATGGTATAAGAACTTATTCAAGATTTTTTTTTTTAAACCAAAAGTGGTTTCGCTAGATTTTTGGGGGTGACTTTTCTAGGATTTCAATCTGAAGTTGTATTTTCACCAATAATTATTGAGAAAGAAAAAGATTAATCTGCAAATGATACCCATAATTTGGGGGATAAGTAACAGATTCTCAATTAATACTATACACTAAAACAAGGTTCTGATCTTTTTGACAGTTAATTTTTTTGAACCAGGGAAAAGGAAATAAATATTTAACAAACCTCTGAGAACACACTTTCTAAATTTAAAACACTAGAAACTATTAAGGAAAAGAATCTTCCAAATTTAATTATATAAAAAATTTAAAGCTTCTGTACTTGAATTGAAAAATTAACAAAAAATTAAAAACCAAGAGTAAACTAGAACAAACGTCTAAATAGAACAAATGATTGTCTATGACGTTGGTATTATGGGTATCGCACAGCAGAATGGACATAAACTCTGGAATTGTAGACTGACCTAGGGTGGACTTTATAAATTACTAGTTGCTTGCCTTTGGGCTAGTTACTTGTGCTTTCTGGGCTCCTTTGTCTCATCAAAGAAGAAATGTCAGTGCACTATAAATGAGGTAAATACATACATGTTTGGACAACTTCAGGCACGTCATAGATAATAAATGGTAGTTATAACTTATTACATAAAAATCACACAAAATAAAATAAGGCCTCTAGAGCGCAAGCTTCCAGCGGGCAGAGGTTTTTTGTTTGTTTTTTTGCATTGTTGTTGCTGTTCATTGCTGAGTCCTCAGTGTCTAGAACAGTATTTGACACTATGACAATTCAATAAATATTTGTTGGACAAATTAATAGGCAGATCACTAAAAATCCAGATAATCAAATGCCTATGCAGTTGATCAGTCAACAAACATAAGAAAAAGCCTCTAATATTATATCAAATAAATTAATATTAAAGTAAGATAATATTTCCACTTCCATCTTCTCAATGGTCTTCCATAAGTTAGCTCTGCTAACCTGACTGTAGTAAAATGAATTCTTCATACATTGCTCATGGCAGTTTGAATTGGTATAACCCTTTTGCAAAACAAGTTAGAATGAATCAAGAACCTTAAAATGCTCATATCCTATGAATCTAGTAATTTTCCTTCTGACAATTATTATCAGGAAATAATCTTGTAACATGAGAGGTTAGAGCAAGAAGATGCTTGAGGCCAGGAGTTTGAGATCAGCTTGGGCAACTTAACAAGACCCTGACTCTAAAAAAAATTAAATTAAATTAATAAATAAAAAACTTAGCTGGGCACAGTGGTATGTGCCTATAGTCCCAGTTGCTTGGAAGGCTGAGGCAGGAGGACCACGTAAGCCCAGAAGTTTGAGGTGGCGGTGTGAGCAATGATCGTGCCAGTGTACTCCAGTAAGAGTGAGAAAGTGAGACCTTGTCTCAAAAAAAAAAAAAAGAATGCTAAATATGAAAAAGATTGTTACACAAAAGCATATGTTGTAGCATTATTTATAGTAGAAAAAAAACCAAAGACCTAAAACTTCAAACTGTAAGAATCTTAGAAAATGCAGGAGGCACCCATATGGAAATTGGAACTGGCAACCAATTCCTGCTTAAAACCCCAAGTGCCCATGACATAAGAGAAAAGATAGACAAGCGGGAGGCCTCATTAAACTGACAAGCTTCAGCAAAGTCAAAGAAACCATCGAGAGATCAGGGGGACAGCCCACGAACTGGGAAAAAATATTTTGTCAACTGTATATCTGACAAAGGCCTAACATCTAGGATCTACAAGGAACTCAAACGTGTCAAAAAGAAAAAAATAGACCGGGCTTGGTGGCTCAGCCTGTAATCCCAGCACTTTGGGAGGATGAGGCAAGTGGATTGCTTGAGCCTGCGGGTTCGAGACCAGCCCAGGCAACTTGGCGAGATCTTATCTTTACAATACATAAAAAATTAGCTGGGTGTGGTAGCGCATGCCCCTTCTGTTCCAGCTACATGGAAGGCTGAGGTGCATGGTTCGCGGGAGCCCAGCAGGTCAATGCTGGGGTGGCTGTGAGCATGCCACTGCACTTCAGCCTGGGCGATGGAGTGTGACTCCCAGTCAAAAAACAAACAAACAGCCCCATTACGAAGTGGGCAAAAGATATGAATAGCCACTTCTCAAAAGAAGACATATGAGCAGCCAACAGATGCATGAAAAAATGCTCAGTCAGGATGGCCATCAACAATAACAAAAAACAACAGATGCTGGAGAGGATGCAAGGAAAAGGAAACACTTCTACCTGGTGCAAGATGGTTTGGCAATTCCTAAAAGTTCTAAAAATAAACCTTTCATACGACCCCGCAACCCCCTTCTGGGACTATACCCAGAGGAACTCAAATCACTCTATGAAAAAATTCTTGCACATGCATATTTATTGCAGCATTGTTTACAATAACAAAAACATGGAACCAACCATGCTGCCCATCAAAAGAGGACTGGATTTTTTTTTTTTTTGAGTTGGAGTCTCACTCTGTCACCCAGACTGGAGTGCAGTGGCCGCTCCCGGCCACCGCAGCCTCGACCTGCTGGGCTCCGGCGATTCTTCCGCCTCAGCCTTCCCAGTAGCCGGAACTACGGGCATCGCTACCACGCCCAGCTGATTTTTTTGATTGATTGTAGAGATGAGGTCTCGCTGCCCAGGCGGGTCTCGAACCCATGGGCTCAGGCCATCCACTCACCTCAGCCTCCCAAAGGCGCGGGATTACAGGCTGAGCCACCGAGCCCAGCTGACA
>NW_007250844.1:91646-93909 GCF_000164805.1 Carlito syrichta
TGAATTGTACCCCACATCTTTAAAATTAAAATAAAAAAAAACAAGAACATGGTTATAAACTATGCCTGAATTTATTGGATAAAATATTTTGCAACCATTAAAATCCATATGTTTTTGAAATATATACCAATATGATGTTTAAAAACAAAGAATACAAAATTTGCATATATACCAAAATATACATTTATATATAGATATTCTATATATTCTCTCTCTATATAATTCTGTGTTATAACTATGTTTACTAAACAGCTTTGTCAAAATAAGATAATAAAAGGAGATACATAAATTGTTACAAGTGGTTTTGCTTGGTACCACAGGGTATTTGTAATTCTATCTTTTGTTTACTTTCTGAATTTTACAGTTTTTCTTTAATGAAGATTAATGTTATAATGAAAAAAATATTTTTTTTCACCATCTACTATTTTGCAGAACTTGGACAGTTATATAGATAAGTAGCTTTTTTTAAAAAATTGAGTCAGGGTTTCACTCTGTCACCCAGGCTGGAGTGCAATGGCACACTCACAGCTCACTGCAGCTTCAACTTCCTGGGCTCAGACAACACTTCCACCTCAGACGTAGCTGGGACTACAGGTGCATACCACCATGCCAGGCTAATTTTTTAATATTTTTGTAGAGATGAGGTCTCATTTTGTTTCCTAGGTTGGTCTCAAAACCTGGACTCAAACAATCCTCCCATCTTGGCCTCCCAAAGAACTGGGTGAGCCACCACACCCTGTCAGATGAGTAGAATGTATTTAGCTGACCACTGAGCTGATGATTTTCCCAGAAAGCTTTTTTTTCATTAAAGAATATATGCAAGGTTTTTGTCTTGAGATTTATACCAAATTAAGATAAATAAGCCAACCTAAAAGACTGAGGATATACTATCATTGGTTAAAAAAAGAAAAGAAGCTGGGCTCGGTGGCTCAGCCTGTAATCCCATGCTTTGGGAGGCTGAGGTGAGTGGATTGCCTGAGCCCAAGGGTTCGAGACCCACCTGGGCAACTTGGCGAGACCTTGTCTCTACAATAAATCAAAAAATCAGCCGGGCATGGTAGCGCGTGCCTGTAATTCTGGCTACTTGGAAGGCTGAGGCGGAAGGATCGCTGGAGCCCAGCAGGTGAGGCTGCGGTGGCCAGGAGCGGCCACTGCACTCCAGTCTGGACGACAGAGTGAGACTCCAACTCAAAAAAAAAAAAAAGAAAAGAAAAGAAAAGAAAAAAAAACTGGTTTATCACGACATATTAAAAACTACTTTATGAACAAATACATTTTTTTAACCTCTGAACTTTAAACATATATTGTTTTGTTTTTCTGTTTTCTTATCAAACATACAAAAATGTGCCCTTCCAGGAAGTCAGCTGTTAAGTCAGGAGATTTTTGTTGTTTATTTTAAACTACATATGCCATGAGAACAGAATTTTCTTCTCATTAAAAAGTTGAGAATGAATACATCAGTCCTTCACATTTGGCTTCAGTGAATTTCATAATTCTTTTTTTAAAGGTTGTGAAACATAGTTCTCTGTTTTACAAATAAATGTTAGAAGTGCGACAGGAGAGGGGGAAGGGCTTGATGTAGGCATCTATTGCACAAGCATCTGAGACTCTGAAAAAATGCTTTTCATGAGGAAAAGATCACTTAAGAGCATTTTCAAAATAAATAGGAGCAAGCACAAATTTCCAAAGACAGCTGAAGACCCAGGAGGACTATGGCAGTGCCCGGGGACCGGCAGAAACAGCAGCTCTGTGGAGATTCACAAGTAGTGCTGCAACCGCCACCAAGATAGCCCCGAGGAAGGAAACAAGACAAAGTGAAACCAGATCGTCCAAAAGAATTCTACTAGTTTTTCCACAGATCCTTTGATCTTTGACATATTTTTATGTGCACAATTGTGTCATCTGCAAATAATTAGAGTTTCATTTCTTCCTTTCAGGTCCTGATAAGTTTTATTTCTTCTCCTTGCCTTATTGCCTTTACTGCCATCTTCAGACCAATGTTAAATAGAAGTGGTTTTCCCAGACTCAGGAGGAGGGCTTTAAATATTTTATTGATTATAAGGTTTGCTATAGACTTTTAAATAGATACTCTTCAAAAAATTAGGGGAGCACCCTCTGTCCCTGGAGGAGATTCTGTTTTTCCTTTCATAAAAGAAAACCTGGGATTGGGTATTGAATTGAATCAAATTATTCTGTATCTGTTAAGAAAATCATTTTACTTCATGTTTTTTTTTTTTTTTTTGAGTTGGAGTCTCACTCTGTC
>NW_007250844.1:93955-118318 GCF_000164805.1 Carlito syrichta
ATCCACTCACCTCAGCCTCCCAAAGGCGCGGGATGACAGGCTGAGCCACCGAGTCTGGCTACTTCATGTTTTATTCTGTAAGAATGGTAAATTACATCATTGAATTATGGGTGTTAAATGGTTTTTACATTTTTTGGATCACTCATTTCTTGTAAAATCTGTGCCAGTTTGTTTTAGGGTGATGCTGACCTAATAAGGAAAGTTAGGAACTGAAAAATTGTTCTTTTTCAGTTTGCTAGGAGAGTTTGGTAAGACTGGTATTATTTCTTTCTTAAATATTTGGAGAACTGGCCTGGTGAGGTCATTTGGGTCTGGATATTTCTTTGTGAAAAGTCTTTGGATTACACATTTAATTTCATTATTTGGCATAGTGCTTTTCAGGCTTCCTATTTCTTCTTGTGTCTTATATGGTAAACTGTTTTATAGTAAATCATTTTCAAAAGTGGCTTGGATTACTGCCTCTCACCTCCACCCAAGGGGGTTATGTTATTCCTTTTGAAATATAGTGGGGGCATTTTTTTCTGTTTCTGTTCTATTTAAGGTCACTCTCATCTCTTTTCGATGTGTGATTTTTTCCTTTTCTTTTTTTTTTTTTTGAGAATGTAAAATATTAATATAATTGTAAACATTCGATGTGCATAAAAAGGTCATTTCAAAGAGTTATCCTTTCCCCTATCCCTCTGTCCTGCTGTATCTTTCTAATTTCCCCCTTCTTATTACCTAAAAAGTAGCAGATTGTGTTTTTCTCACTTTGATTCTTTCACTTAACAATATAATCTAAAAATCCTTTTATATCAGTTTACAAAGATCTCCTTATTACTTTTCTGAAAAAAGTGGCATAACACTCTGTTTGCTGGGTGTAACAAGTTTACTTATTCATTCTCCTATATATGAGCTTTCTGTTTGTTTCAAATATTTTATAATTATAATGTTGCAATGTATTTTTGAATTGTAGGAGGTATATCCTGAGGGCAATTTCCTGAAAATGGGCTTATTCGGTCAAGAGATAAATTTGTGCATAATTTTGCCATATATTTTCACATTTCCTTCCAACGGAATTTGTATTCCCACCAAAAAAAGGATGTGTGTACCTGTCATGCCAACAGAATGTGTTTCAATACATTTTAATTTTTGTCAGTCTGAGAGATCATAAATGGTACCTCTGTGTGATTTTTTAATTTGTTTTTTTTTTCTAATTATGAGTAAGATTGAACATCCTTTCATATGTTTAAGGGTCATATGTATATATTCTGTGTGTAAAAATTTACGATGGCTTTTGCCTGTTTTTCTACCAAGTTTTTGGTCTTTTCTCCTTAATTTCGAACAGTTCTTTATATATTACCAAGTCAGTTCTTTTGTTACATTGCAAACATTTTCTACCAGTTTGCCACATCTTTTGACTTTGTTCATAGATGGGTTTTTTTTTTCTTAACATGTAATTTCTTTAAAGCTATTTTGAAATCAAAGCTACTAATTTTTCTTTTATTACAACTGGATTATAAGTCATAGAAGGGTTTTTTTCTGTATGTTGTAAAGAAATTTACCCATTTGTTATAGTGTTTATATGGTTTTATATTTTTTACATGTGGGTCTTTGATCTGTTTGGAATTAGTTCTTTTGCTTGGTGTAATCTAAAGATATACTTTAACCATTTTTCCCCCTAAAACACAAACCAGTTGTACCAGCACCATTGACTAAAAAGTCTACCTTTGTCCCAGGGATCTGAGATGCTACCGTTACCATATGTTAAACTCCCATGTGTACTTGGGTGTATGTCTTGGCTTCTATTCTGCCACTGGTCTGTTTGTCTATTCCTGTGCCAATATCACAGTGCTTAATGTAGAGGTTGTTAGTGTATTTTTATCAGCTTTCAAAAATATGAAAACTGGTCATGGGATTAATGAGCTACGCCTTTTTCATAGGTATCTGAGGGCTTTGTTGCAGGGAGTGGGGCCAGGTTTGCTGTTAATCAGACCTAAATAGTCTGGTCATGCTTTCAAACGCCAGGTAAAGAGAAATCTGGGAAGTCTTATTGCGACCCATATTTTTACTACTGTGTTTTGGACAAAGGATCAGATGCCATTGCTACTGAAAAATGGTCTTCTTAGATCTGGTGTCTTTGTGCCCTGCTGTGACCATGCTGCTGGTGGTCTAGCCTCTGTGTCAACCACAGGGTTTCTTTGAAAGAAAGCTGTTTTGTGTCATGGGAGATGTTTCTTCAGGAGGAATTGACAGAAGTGAGATTGCTGGCTCCAATGATACATCAAAATGCAGTTTTGTTAGATATTGCCAGATTCTCTTCTGAGCGATTCCCCTAGTTTGCATTCCCACCAGCAATGAGAGAGAGCACCTGTTTTCCCACAGCCTGGCCACCCGAATGCTGTTATACACTTTTTAATTTTTGTCAGCCTGACAGGGGATAACTGATAACACATGGCTGCAGTATTATGCCTTCTGCAGATGGGGGGTTGGGCAGCTGGGCTTCTACCCCAGAACTTGAAGCTGCCTTTGTAAAATTAAGAAAGGGTCACAAAGTTAGAACTGCAACGGAGGCCTGAATCTTGTTAAGATATAGGCATAGCTAAATCGTAAGATGTTTGTCATATGTAATTCCTTTTTCCTTGTCCTTTTCTCCCTCCGTGCCTGCCTTAGCCCCCTAGGGCTGCCTGCAAGATTGGTGAACTTATTTTTCATGCAAGCCTGCTGGGATCCTCCGATCTTGCTGACCTTCTTGACAGCGAATTCTGTTGAGATTTAGTCTTAATTAAATGGCCGACAGTCCATTGTTCCTAGCTTACTTCCTTAATTGCTTACTGTTCAGCAGTCAGTAGTTGGTGGTCTCAAGATGTGTAACTTCCCCGATTGCTCTTATGAGATAACATCACTATTGCAAACCCTAACGTGTGTTTGAGATGTTTTTCAGACTCTGCATTCTGGTAGATCATCTGACACCAACCAGACCAGTGACCCATGATCCCCACCCAGGAACCGACTTGGTGCATGAGGACAATCTCAACGCCGCTCTGATTTCACCTACAACCAGCCAGCAGTCCCAATTCCACAGCCCCTTGCTCATCAAATTACCCTTAAGTTCTTGGGGAGGTGGAGTTGAGAAATATCTCCTGTCTTTTGGCTTGGCTGTCCTACCATTATTAAACTCTTTCTTCACTGCAGTGACTGCTGTTCTCCGTATATTGGCTTTTCTATGCAGTGGGCCTAAAGCCCCAGGAGATTACAACAAATACAGTGCATGTGCATGATCCCAGATTCTCCTCACTCCCTGAAGCATGTCCCCAAGAAGCCCTTTGTGAAACTGCCTATATAAAATTAAGGGTCATGGATTAGAAGCTGCAGCTAGGGTTAGAAATGAACGAATATGTTGCTTCCAAGTTTGCTTTCTCCCAATAAATGGCACTTATCTTCCTGTTCAGACCCCTGGAGAGGAGAGGAAACTTCCCCACAAGGCTGATCATCAAAAGACTGCTTGAGGAGACAAGAAACTGTTGAAAGACAAAAGCAGCTTCAATCTCCAGGGACCTCACTTCCTCTACACCTTCCTATTAAACTAGCTTCATAATGGGATCCAGCCTTCATATTTACCTGATGGTTATGAGAATTGCTCCATAGGTAGCATGTATTGTAAAACCTAAGAATGGTATTTGAGATCCTTTTTTAGACTTTGTACCCTGTTGGATCCCAACCCCCAACCAGGCCAAAACACCAGGAACTCGGCTTAACTGGTCCATGAGGCCATCTCTCAGAAACTGACTCTACAACAGGAAGACACTCTTGACCACCCCCACCCCGATATCATCAACCAATCAGCAGCCCCTATTCCTCTACCCACCAAATTCCCTTTGAAAACCTTATCCTCTGAATTTTTAAGGAGGCAGATTTAAGAGATTCCTCCTTCCCTCTTCGCTTAGCTGCTCTGTGATATTAAATCCTTTCTCCTTTGTAATGGCTGCGCCTATTTTGGTTGTTCTGCGGCAGTGGATCTAAGAACCCAATTCAACTGTAACATTTGTGTCCTCTCCTGCTAGCAAACCTCAGGCATGAGTATTCCAGCCTGACAGAGTCTTCTATGAACTCCAAAGGTATGTGGGTGTAGTCTCCATTCTATTTCTTTCAAGGAGTTGACATCTTTGCAAAGTTGCCTTAACCCCTCCTTACCTTCTAGCTCAAAAACCAGAAGAACAAAGAGGGGAAGATGTTATAAACCACACACGCTCCTGATATACCCCCATAACAGTCATTTGACTTGACTTTTACTGACAGAAATAAGGCTATCTCCTGACATTCCCTTAAACAAAGACATCTCTGGCTACTGGGAGCCAGAAACAGCAACTAACATTAAAACGGTTGCTTCTTAAAGTTCCAATTTACTGGTGATTCTATTGGCCCCAAAGATGCCACCTGTAGGAATACTTTTCTAGCATCAAGTACCAGAGAATGTCCCAGACCAGGGGTCCCTCTAGGCTAAATATTACCCTCCAAGAAGCTCTGTAGAGAACTCTCAAGCAGTCTGAAATCACTGGCTGATGCAGGAGAAAATGATGGACCTTCTGAGGAACTGAGCGTCACAGCCCCTGCTAATATCTGCCCCCCATGTATTTAGGGCAGACATCTGTCAGTGAGCCCGAACATTGAGCTTTCGCCCACCTGACCTGGAAGCTCTAGGGCCTCAGAGGCTCCTCTCTTCAGTGAAGGGGCAGGGTTGGCTCTTTGCTCCTTGCCAGGGGTGACACCTGTCCTTGGCTCTCCCTCACCCCACTCAGCCCGTTACAGGTCCCTGGAAGCCCCGTGCGAGCTGGCCTATTTTAACCCTTTCAGACCCTGCCGTCACATCCCCCACTCTTGGAAGATGCAGAAGGCTAGAAATGGCACACACATACTTCCATCAACAGACAATCCCAGAATGAACGCCCCCACTGAGCAAGAGAACATCTTCTCAGGAGACTTTTTCAGAGATAAAATATCCTGGCACTTTGGGAGGCCAAGTCAGAGGATCCTTGAGCCAGGAGTTTGAGACCAGCCTGGTCAACATGGCTAGATCTCCTCTCTACAAAAAAATAACAATAAAAATAATTAGCCACGTATGGTAGCTCATGTGTATAATCTCAGCTACACAGGAGGCTGAGGCAGGAAGATCGTCAGGAATTATGAGGTTATGGTGAGTTGTAATCACGCCACTGCGCTCCAGCCTGGATGAGAGAGAGAGAGAGACTATCTCTAAAATAATTAAAATAAAGAAGCAAATAATAGATAAAATAATGGAAAGGAGAGGCAGGAGGAAGAAAAGGAAGTGGAAGGTTTATAGAATGTGGAGTGATATACCTGCAATGTCTTCTAAATCCCCTGGTGACCAGGCATAGTGGCAACTGGCCTAGTCTATTTCAATTCTGATCAGTTAATTATTACTTAGTCAGTTGAGTATCCAGTTGACAGAAGAGCTGAGATCTTTAGACCATCCAAATTATTAAGTTATCTTTTTTTCAGAAAGCCAGATTTATTGAGGACAGAAAGCTCCCAGAGTGGGAGGGAACCCAAAGGGGTTGCCCCAATCATCCAAATTCTTACCAGCTGTGAAGTTTTTGTACTCTAGCAAAAGGAACAATAAAATCAATGGCAAAACCCCAGAAATTGAAATTGTTTAGACATTGTAATTATCCTCAATCCTGCTCTCAAATAGCTGTGCCTAGTGTATATTAAATAATTATGCAAATGTAAGGTATAAAACTAACCAGTTTGAATCCCAGAGATGAACAGTCCAATTTCTCAAATAATGAAAAACCAATACACATAAGCTAAGTATCTGGCACACAGTAACCATTCAAATGGTTTTGGGGAGAACTAGAACTTTAGTAAAATTATGGTCTTTGCCATAATTATTAATGACTATTTAAAGCAATAAAAAAGGTATACTAATGTTAGTTTAGTACATTAGCAATGTTCTTGAGCATATTATATATTTTGCTTAAAAAATTATTATCGATGTTTCTTAACAATAAATAGTTTCCTAGTGATGTTTACTTCTAAGACTATTCACTTCAGAAACAATATAAATTTTCACGAATAGGAACTGAAAGAGGTTTTCATTTTTATTTTTATTTATTTATTTATTTTTTGAGTTGGAGTCTCACTCTGCCTCCCAGACTGGAGCGCAGTGGCACGCTTCCAGCCACCGCAGCCTTGACCAGCTGGGCTCCAGCGATCCTTCCGCCTCAGCCTTCCAGGTAGCTGGAACTACAGGCATGCGCTACCACACCCGGCTAATTTTTTTTTATTTATTGTAGAGATGAGGTCTCGTCAAGTTGCCCAGGCGGGTCTCGAACCCTGAGGGCTAAGGCAGTTCACTCACCTCAGCCTCCCAAAGTGCGGGATTACAGGCTGAGCCACCGAGCCCGGCCTGAAAGAGGTTTTTAATTTTTAAAAAATTTTCTAGCAATTATCACACTGTTGAAAAGCACTAAGCCTGTTGCCAGAAAATTAAGATATTTTTATATAAAATACTTATTTATTTGAAAAAAGGTCCTTAAGGAAACAGATGAGTATGGAGATGAATTATGAGATATGTACAGAATTTTTTAAGGCACTATAATGACAGGCCGGATCAAGAAAAGAAACATGATAAAAATCTAAAGAATGAGTGAATGTTTGACATAAAACAGCTCAAGGCCATAGAAATTACTTCTACCCAGAAGTATTAATTTAAGTTCTAGGCCCTCAAGCAAGATGTCATAAAGTAAGAAAAGACATGATGTGCCTCTCTGGACTTAATTTGATCCACAAAGAAGGAATTGGTGACAACATGGGAGTGACAGAAACAGGAAAAAGTGGCCATGTCACTTTGGAGTTCACAAAAGTAGGAGAAGACAGGACTGGACATTTCAGCACATGCATTCCAGACTTGTTTCAGAAAGTCACAGGAAGAATAAGTATATGCCAACAGCCAGAGACATCAAGAACAAATGACTCATGGCGATCAAAGATCCTGAGCAATGAAATTCTGACTACATATTCAAACAATTTACATGAGAGTTGGGCTTGGGGAGAGGTAAGGGCATCAGGGGAAGCCAGGATGGCTGCACAGGGTGCTGTCTGACAAGCCCAGACTTTTAAAGGATCCGAGTCAATTATGAGAAAAACCAGAAAAAGCAAAGTCAAGCATAAACAACAGCACAAACTGTTAGGAATAATGTCAGGGGAATCCAAGACCAAAGGGAGCAGAGACTCGATGACAGTAGAAAGTGTTGAGGACAATGCGAGTTGTTTAAAACTCTCTGAATTGAGAAATAGAAGAAAATAGTCATTGACCTAAAAATAACAACCCTTGTCAAAAATAACAGCAATGGCAAGTAGTGCAATCATGAAGTATATATTGTTATTTCCTCTCTTATAGAGGAGGAAATCAAGGTGCAAAGAGATAATGCACTTTTCACGAGATCATGTAACTTGTACATGGTGGAGCAGAGATGGATTTCCAACCAGTTGAGGACATGTATTCTCCACTTGCATATGCTTTCATGTGGAGGACCATCCTTTAATCCTGAACTTCTCCTTCGCTCTCACTCTTTCCCCTGTGGTGGTGGAGGAGCAAATACCTGATTGATAAGTTTGAAAGAATTGTGCTAGCCAACCACTTTCTCCTTCTGTCCTGAGGGAGACCAGCAAGCACAGGTTCCCAGATGCTTTCAGCCTAGAGGTGACTTAGAGGTGAAGACCCGGCCCCCTTGAAGAAGATCTGCAGTGGTCCTGAGCTGCCTGTGACTGCCTGGGAAGGTCTGTTCAATCCTGCCATGCAGTGCCAGCTTACTAGATCCCAGGTGTGACAAACTCTCCAATATCAGCTTGTCAGTCATGCAGATAATATGTTTGTTTCTCATCAGCCTTGCCTTTGTGGGTCCTATTTCTCATCTGGTATACAGGTTTCTTAAAGACCTCAACAAGGCCCTGTTTCATATATCCTTACCCTGCACCCCTAACCACTAAGTGATACTGCTTTGCTTGTGTCTTATGTAGGACACAGTAGGGCTTACAGATGAAAAAGAACTGTTAGGTTATTTTGTGACTACCCTTTCCAGAAAATTGAATATCTTTGCCTAAATTAGAAATGGCAAAACATGATTAAGAGAAAATTGGAAATCAAGACCAAAAAGGGAATAATAAAACTCTGTAAATTAATTGAATCAAGTCAGGTCTTCAGACCCAAAAATAATATTGCAGCCTGTTTAAACAGCTAAGCTAACCACCTAGGAGACACCAGCAATCATAGTGTTGGATTATGGAAAAATGTCTGCAGAAGACTAGAGGTAGGAAAATGTTCCCAATCTTCCAAAATCTAACAAATAGTCATCAAATCCCAGCTATGTTGATAACTAGTAAGCAAGGTGACAATGGAAACATTGTCCAAGCAACAGCTGGATGCTGGTGAAGAGAATGATAATGGTGATTTTATTATATTTGTTGCATTGTTATTCTTATCACCACAATAGTAAGTATTAAGTGTCTACTGTATAGTACTTCACATATGCTATCATAAGCATGAAAGAGCTTCTGTTAGAACGGGCATGGTCTGGATTTCTTCTTGTTTCAACTTGGGGAGGTTGTATGATGTCAGAAAGTCTTCCATTTCCTGTTGGTTTTCAAGTTTGTTTCCATATAAGTGCACATAGTAGTCTCTGATAATCTTTTGTATTTTTTTCAGGATCAGTTGTGACTTGATCTTTTGCATTTCTGACTGTGTTTATTTGGGTTTTTTCTCTCTTTTTCTTGGTCAGTCTAGTTAGGGGACCATCAGTTTTGTTTATCTTTTCAAAGAACCAGCTTTTTGTTTCATTGATTTTTTTGTATTATCTTTTTGTTTTCTATGTCCCTAATTTGGGCTTTTATTTTGGTGATCTGGAGTCTTCTGTTGAAGTTATGGTTTTGGTGGTCTTGCTTTTCCAGCTCCCTTAGGTGACTTGTTAGGCTGTTAACTTGTGATCTTTCCATTTTATTCATGTGCGTTTGTAGAGATATGACTTCCCCTCTTAGTACTGGTTTCATTGCATCTCAGAGGTTTTGGTAAGATGTTTCTTCATTTTCATTTGTTTCCAGGTATCTTTTAATCTGTTTTGATGTCCATGTTGACCCAGGAGTTGCTTAGCATGTTGCTGTTTAGTGTCCATGTCTTTGTGGGTTTTTCAGGAGCTTTGTTGGTGTTGATATATATTTTTATTCCACTGTGGTCTGAGAAGGTGCATGGCAGGATTTTGATCTTGTGAAATTTTTTTATGCTTGATTTATGACCAAGGATATGATGGTCAATTTTACAATACATTCCATGTGGTGATGAGTAGAATATATATTCCGTGGTTCTTGGGTGGAGTATTCTGCAGGCATCAATTGAGTTCATTTGGTCAAGCATCACGTTGAGGTTCTAGATCTACTTGTTATTTTTTTGTCTTGAAGATCTGTCTAGGGTCATGAGCAGGGTATTTAAGTCCCCAGTTATGATAGTGTTAGAGTCAATATCTTTTTTAAGTTTACTTAGAAGCTGCTTTATAAAAGTATGTATTGGGTGCATATATGTTTAGGATGGCTATTTCTTGTTGATGAATTGAACCTTTTATTATGTAGTGACCTTCTGTATCTTTTAAAATTTTTGATAGCGTAAAGGGTATTTTGTCTGATATTAAGATTGCAACTCCTGCTTTCTTTTGTATTCCATTTACCTGAAATTTTGTTTCCCATCCTCTTACTTTGAGTCTGTGATCAATAACAATCCTGGAAATTGACTATGTCATAAGAAAACTACCTACAAAAAAAAAACCATGGACCAGATGGCTTTTCAGCAGAATTCTATAAAACATAAAAGGAGGAACTGATACCAAGCCTACTGAAAGTATTCCAGGCAATTGAGAAAGATGGAACTCTTCCAAAATCATTTTACGAAGCTAACATCACATTGATACCCAAGCCAGGTAAAGATCTAACAAAGAAAGAGAACTACAGGCCAATATCCTTGATGAACATCGATGCTAAAATTCTCAACAAGATCCTAGCAAATCAAATTCAACACCACATCTCAAGAATCATCCACCATGAGCAAGTTGGCTTCATCCCTGGGATGCAGGTCTGGTTCAACATTCATAAGACCATAAGCATAATTAAATACATCAACAGATGTAAAAACAAAAATCACATAATTATATCATTAGATGCAGAAAAAGCTTTTGATAAAATCCAGCACCCCTTCTTGATAAAAACCCTCGAACATCTAGGCATAAATAGACCATGCCTCAAAATTGTAAGAGCCATCTACGAGAAACCCACAGCCAGCATACTGCTAAACAGACAGAAATTGGGAGCATTTCCCCTGAAAATCAGAACAAGACAAGGATGTCCACTCTCATCCCTCCTTTTCAACATAGTTTTGGAAGTCTTAGCTACAGTAATCAGACAAGAGAAGGAGATCAGTGATATCCAAATAGGAAAAGAAGAAATCAGGTTATGCTTCTTTGCAGCTATGATTCTATACCTCGAAAATCCACGAGAATCTGTCAAAAACCTCCTTGCACTGATAAAGGAATTTGGCAAAGTCTCAGGGTACAAAATCAATGTGCAAAAAGCAGTCGTACTTCTATACACCACCAACAAACACACAGAAAACCAAATAAAAAGCACAATCTCATTCACGACAGCCAGAAAAATAATCAAATATCTTGGCATCTTCCTAACCAGAGATGTGAAAGACCATTACAATAACTACAAAGCACTGCTCAAAGAAATAAAAGATGACACAAACAAATGGAAAAATAGTCCATGCT
Source organism: Carlito syrichta (assembly GCF_000164805.1). Lineage (NCBI taxonomy): Eukaryota > Metazoa > Chordata > Mammalia > Primates > Tarsiidae > Carlito > Carlito syrichta. The sequence goes on from NW_007250844.1 coordinate 104,767, forward strand.
CATGGATTGGAAGAATCAACATTGTTAAGATGTTCATCCTACTCAAGGCAATTTACAGATTTAATACAATACCCATTAAATTGCCACCAGTATTCTTCTCAGACCTGGAAACGGCAGTACAGAAATTCATATGGAAACATAAACAACCACGAATCACCAAAACAATCCTCAGAAAAAAAAAAGCAGGAAGTATCACACTCCCTGACTTTAAACTCTATTATAAAGCTACAATAATAAAAGTAGTCAAAAACAGGCATATAGACCAATGGAACAGGATAGAGATTCCAGAAGCAAAACCTCAATTTCTCAGCCAACTCATCTTTGACAATGCCTCCATACCTGACTGGAGAGAAGAGAACTTATTCAGTAAATGGTGCTGGGAAAATTGGCCGACCACATGCAGAAGATTAAAAGAAGATCCCTACCTATCACCATACAGAAAGATCAACTCTAAATGGATCAAAGACCTAAATGCACAATCTCAAGCTATAAAAACCTTAGAAAATGCAGGAGATACCCTTATGGAATTGGAACTGGCAACCAACTCCCGATCAAAACCCCAAGCGCCCATGCCATAAGAGATAAGACAAACAAGTGGAACCTTATCAAACTGACAAGCTTCTGCAAAGCCAAAGAAACCATCAAGAGAGCTGGGAGATAGCCCACAGACTGGGAAAAAATATTTGCCAATTGCTGGGCTCGGTGGCTCAGCCTGTAATCCCGCGCCTTTGGGAGGCTGAGGTGAGTGGATTGCCTAAGCCCGCGGGTTTGAGACCCACCTGGGCAGAGAGACCTCATCTCTACAATAAATCAAAAACTCAGCCAGACGTGGTTGCGCATGCCTGTAATTCCGGCTACTAGGAAGGCTGAGGTGGAAGGATTGCCGGAGCCCAGCAGGTCGAGGCTGCGGTGGCCGGGAGTGGCCACTGCATGCCAGTCTGGGCGACCGAGTGACACTCCAACTCAAAAAAAAAAAAATAATATTTGCCAGCTGTATGTCTGACAAAAGCCTAACATCTAAGATCTACAAGGAACTCAAACATTTCGAAAAGAAAAAAAAAACCAGCCCCATTACAAAGTGAGTAAAAGACATGAATAGGCACTTCTCAAAAGAAGACTTATGAGCAACCAACAAAATACATGAAAAAATGCTCAACCTTACTAGTCATCAAGAAATGCAAATTAAAACCACACTGAGATACTACCTAACACCACTTAGGATGGCTACCATCAGTAACTCAAAATGCAACAGATGCTGGAGAGAGTGCAGGGAAAAGGACACTTCTACACTGTTGGTGGGAATGTAAACTAGTACAACCTCTGTGGGAAACAGTGTGGCGATTCCTAAAAGATCTAAAAATCGACCTTCCATACAACCCCACAATCCCTCTACTGGGAATATATTGGAAGAACTCAAATCACTCTATCAAAAAGATACCTGCACACGTATGTTTACCGCAGCATTGTTCACAATAACAAGAACATGGAACCAACCGCGCTGCCCATCAAAAGAGGACTGGATTTTTTAAAATGTGGTACATATACACAATGGAATATTACACAGCCATAAAGAAGAACAAAATCATGAATTTTGCAGCAACCTGGATGGAATTAGAATCTATAATACTGAGTGATCTCTCACAGAAACAAAGAATTGAGCATCACAAGTTGTCAATCATAAGTGGACCTTGAACAATTATTATAATACTATAAGAGAATGATTGGCAGTAGTGGGAAACTGCTGAGATGGTGCAGGGAAGCAGGATTGGCAGTAGTGGGAATCTGCTTGGGGAAGGGAGCACACCTCATTAACTAGGATACCTGCATAATGAACATTTGTATACCTAACCCTGAATTGTACCCCACATCTTTAAAATAAAAAAATTAAAAGAAAAAAAAAGAACTGCCATAGTAGGAAATTCTTCAATGACTGGAAGAATGGGCTTGATTAGCGGTTCTCAGATTTTAGTGTGGAGGAACTAGTTAATACACAGATTGCTAGGTCATGCTCCCAGAGTTTTTGACTTACAACTAGGCGTGTGAGAAAATAATATAATGAAAAACTATAAGATAGATCCACTAAAAAAAAGTAAGTAGCTCTGAACTCATTTTATTAACATTTTATATAATTTTTCTCGTGGTTGTCATGAAGTGCTAAAAAATATAATGTATCTTTATTCCAGTAAAACAACGGACTGAGGCTTTCATGATATGATGGGGAAAAAGAGATGCATGGTCTTACTGTTAAGTCTCTTAGCCCCTGGAAGATCTATCAGAGTGAATGTAAACAACATCTGTGAATTGAATGGGGTGTTATCTGCCTTCTAAAAAGTAAACACAATCTTTAAATAGCATCAAAATCATGGAAAAAACATTCCCAATGTCCCCTTCATTCGTGGAACCATACTTTGAGTTTTGTGTGAGACTGTGGATACCACATATCAAGAGAGGTATTGACAAACAGGAGCATGTTCAGTAAGCAGTGAACAAAGGGCAAAGACCCCAGATATCATGGCAATTAGAAAGTGGTTGAGGGAGCCTGGAAGTTTAATCTGGAGAAGATCAAACAATGATAAACATGTGGACTGGCTTTCAAGTTCTTCAGCTATTTGGGGCCTCAGATTTTTCTTGTATAAAATGAAAGGGCTTGAAATAAATGAGGTGTTTATGAATTCTATCTCCCAAATTATATGCTTCTTCTATCCAAAGATTTGAAAAGTTATAGTTAGAGGATCAAGAATATGATCCGTCTTACTATAGGAAACACATTTAGAGTCCCATTACAGAGAGGTAAATTTGTAACTAAACATGAAAAGACTTTCTAACAATTAGGCCTTTCACTCCTGAAAGACTGGAGTGTTGACAGCTAGTAAGCAGGGTGACAATGGAAACATTATCCAAGAAACAGCTGGATGCTGAAGATGACAATGATAATGGTGATTTTATTATATTTGTTGTATTGCTATTCTTATCATTACAATATTTAATGTCTACAATATGGTACTTCTCATATGTTCTCATAAGCATGGAAGACCTTCTGTTAGAACTGCCATGGTAGGGAATTCTTCAATGGCTGGAAGAATGGGCTTGATCCGTGGTTCTCAAACTTTAATGTGGAGGAATTTGTTAAAACACAGATTGCTTGGTCCTACTGCCAGAGGTTTTGACTTAGTAAGTCTAGAGAAAATCTTCAAATTTGCATCTTACAAGTTCTCAGGTGATACTGATGTGAGGACCACCATTCTAGATTATTTCCAACTTTCATTCTAATGCTGATGGTAGGTTTCAATAATCACCTTACCTTTGCTTCATGAGAAACAGAGATCCTCACTCCCTGAAGAAAGACAGTATAAGGAGAAAAAATATTCTTAAATCATATCACTGAGAAATAGCAATTAGTTTAACCACATCAACCACTGTGTCCCACTTTCTTTCATGTCTTTCTTAAAATGCTGGTTTCCCCCTTTTTTTGGAAAAAACAAAAACTTAGAGTTAAAATGCTTACATTTCTAAATGAGTAAAGGAAAAAGCAATTTTTCCTTTCTTTGCCTCAGCTACTCACCATTACACAGCTTTGGTTACTTTTATTATTGTTCACTCCCAGGACATGAAGAATGATAAAATTACATTAGAAAAAATACCTAATGCTATAAAATAAATTACTAATACTAAGGATATGTAATGAGAATGTTGTTAAGGTGTTTTAAACTCTGAAAAGATAAACCTTTTGGCTGAAGGTGAACACAGGAGTGGGTGTTTGCAGACAAAAAGATGGTGTGTGTGTGTGTGTGTGTGTGTGTGTGTTGTATACACATATTCCACAGAAGTATAAAGTGTCATCCCTAGTTGCTTCAGGTGAATTTTCTGTGCTATTTTTAACACTTTCATTATTTGGACTTGCAGTTTCCCAGGGGTCTTTGGCTATTTCAAGAGGTGTCATGAAATTCTGAAAAGTTCCTCAGAATAACATTTTAAGTCACCTCAATTGAAAAAAATACCTATTTGCTGTATAGAAATTTTCCAGAGTGGTGAAAGAGACAAGGAGGAATGTTTAGCATTGAAATAAACAAAATAACTGGAAAGAGCTGATAGAGTATTTAAACTTCCATTCTGTGCTGGTTGCCAAATGAATTGCAACATGGTTGGTGTTCTATACCCACAAAGTCTTGGCATCTAAATCAAACATAAGATGTTTCACATATTTTAAAATTTTTTAAATTACATCTTCAGGCACTTCTCAATTATCTCATTAATGCATTATTTGAAATGGCCGAAAGCCCTGATGAATGTTTGTCTTTCATTCTAGACTGTGTCTTTGTATTTACAGATGAAGACTGTATTCCTGATGTCTTAAGACATTCATTCAGTCAATGATCAAGGCTCCACTAAGAGGTGCTGGAAGGTGGTTCACGGCCCTTTTGCAAAATCTCTTTTCTCCTCCAACTGTTCCCAGAGCTGGAGATGGAGGGGACAGGGAGTGGGTGAATTTGAAAGGGCTTCTGGACCTGTAGGTTAAAAGAAAGAGCTGAGAGAGTAACATTATAATTACATCAATTAGGTGCTGACAAAAAAATTATTTGATGTTTAAAAACAATAAGCCCCTGCTAATTGTCTGTGTGTGCGAAAGAAATGTGGTCCCGTATTCTTGTATTCTTTTCAAACACCAAGCACACTTTCCTGTTCTTCTCTAGGAACGTGCAGCATGCAGCATGTGGAAGATCCCAGGTATCTGAGGACAGGGTGTTGGTGCTGATTACACAGGGTGTTGGGAGATACCCAGATACAGAGGCTGGCACTGCCCTTCCTCTGTTCCTCCAAGCCAAACTCTGCAACCTGCTCCCACTGGCCTTGGCACAGCTGCCCAGGCTCTCCCGACTGCTGTGTTTCTCAACCCTTTAAACCAATGCCAACTTTTCATAACACAAACATCTCATTCACACTTCCCCCAGAAATTCTAACACAGGATTAGCCTCCAGTTAGGAAGCCATGTGTTTTCTTTGCAGCCCAGCAGCAAAAAGAATGTGGTTGTGTTTTGCTTTCTGAGGTTGCCATTATCAAAACAATAGTTTGGTTATATTTTTATAAAATCAAACTAAATTACGAAGGTGAATATGTCTTAAATTTCTTACTTGCCTCCACCCACCCTACCCCCTCTCATCTCCCAGAGATTCTGATATTTCTCTTAGAGCTCATCCCTCCAGTTGAGAATTATCGCTATAATTTCTACGTCATGACCAGGACTGGTCATATCATTTACACGTAAAGGGAATATGCAGGGCCCTTTGGCTCAAAAATTATTAAGAATTTCAAGATGGCTGCAGTGGAGCGTTAAACCAAGGGCATTAAGCCTTTCTAAGCCTGGAGTCCTGGTGACTACACAGATCACATGCCACACAGTGGCCCTGGTCATGACCTTTCAGCTTCTGCTTTTTCTATGACTGACTCTCTGTGCTTGCTCATTCTGATTCCTAAGAGCAAGAATCTGACTGGCTAAGATAAGCATTTCGTTCCAGGAAGTGTCGCTGGTTACTGGCAGGCTTATTCATTGGTCAGGCAACTATGTCAGAACCAGGCAGTTGTGTGTCACCGGGGTGGGGGGAGTTGAGATGGGAGTAGAGAACAGGTCTGACAGCACAGGACATAGATACCATTGCAAAAGGGACAGTGGACGGGGTCGTGTTCCACAGTAGTAGACATGGGCAGGCAGGCGATCACTGGCATTGTAAATACAAAACATAGCAATATGCACGCACAATTTGAGTCTGATGTCTGTATTAAATGGAGTAATGATATGTTAGAGGATAGTTTAGCAGGGAACAAATGAGATGGTGGCCTAAACAAATGGAGTAAAGGGAGTACATACATAGTGGAACCTGGCTTAATATTTCAAATAGCTTGACACTCAAAAACATAAATGTGTAGTCCATAGGCTGTCAGGGAGTTGTTTTGTGGGGCATGCTCAGAAAGACGACGTCTATGAACTCGGCAACACAAATTCCGCGTTCTGATTGTTCTGAGAGCACACAGACACCAGGGATTGCATCATTGTTCAGGTAGACAAAGAAAATTGGTACCAGAGCTGGATGAGAGCCAAGGGACAATCTATTTGATAGCCTGTAGCTTGTGATAGCCCTAATCTGCTGATAAAGGAGCATGTTTCATTTCAAAAAAAGAATTTTCTAACGTTGTCCTAAGAAAGGTTTTAGCTGCTCTTGATTCTGTCAGTAACTAGGAGTGATTGTCACACTCTAGGTTATTATCACTCTGATCACACCGGCTCTTCTTCTGGCCTTAAAAAACTCAGTCTTACTTTTTTTGGGAGGCGGTGAAGATTCTTCTTCTAACTGGTGATCTTTTTCCAATGTAACTACTGGATCTAGTCGTGGATTTTTAACCCCATGCCCTACTTGCTGTCATATTTTACCCTCGTCTTCCTTTGTTCCATTTAAGTTCAATTTTTTAAGCTGTATGCAAATTTAAGTTGGACATATTATACATATTCAAACATTAAATATTTTGATTTTCAATAATGACATCAGTGGATGTCATTAGAATTTTTCCCCTCGTGTTTGTGAGTCATGAGTCTGTATGTGTATGTGAAACTGTGAGACTCTGTGCCTGTGTGTGTATAAAAGAATACTTTAATTTCAACGGTATAAAAAAAGTACAAATTGCAATTATACAGTTGTCATTTTAAACAGAAACTTTCCAAACATTCCAGTGTAATAAATAATACAAATAAAATTAATTATTTAAAAGAACCTTTTGTGTTATTCAATTCCTAGAAAGAATCTGCAAAGTAAAAGTCTAACATCCAGTGGTTTGAAGAAAAACAAGAAGCCTGACATACAGCATTGCTAGCAGGTGAGGGTCACTGGTTAAGCCAGGGATTCCTGCTTCCTTTGTTCTGCCTGCCTCTGCATAATCTTGTTATGCACAGAGTGCTGCACTTGGCCTTCCTAAGGACTTCCATTTACCAGAAACACTATACTTCAGACTGGGGGCAACCGCTATGTGAGAAAGATTCTACTAACTACCCTCTAAATACTTGTTTGAGAAATGTGTGCTTATGTGTGACACTATGTGTTTGTGGACTTACTCAATCAGCATAATGTAGAAAACTAGTTTCTTAACACTTGATTCTGGGCAGAATTAATTTCAGAGTCCCTTCGTTTTTTATAATGTCAGCTACTGTACAGATATAAAATCACATACTTAGATAAAATGAAATTATACACATTCTTAGAGTATTACTGTTTCCCTTTCATCTTTCAAAAATCAGTTGGGGGTTTTAACTTTCCAGTTTGGTACAACACTCTAGGACAAGGAAAGAGTGCATTTTTTAAAAGTAGGCTTTCGGAAATGTGGTAAGGAGTACATCAAAGTGCCTTCAGCAATTCCCCGTGTGGGTACAGGAGGACTTTTGGCTCACGAATGTTTCAGTGCTCTAAGGTGCTCATTGGGAGATAATATCATAATGGTTTTAAAAAGATTAATCTCATTCAGAAAAGCATCTAAATATATTTACTATTAGGATAACTGACATCTAATCTTTTTCACTATTGAAAGTGAAAATTCACAGAGCCACATTTTAACAATTTTCTGTGTCCCAGATTGGGGCCAGTGGAATTTTGTACACTTTCAAGATCTTCCCATGAGAATTTTGCACAAAGTTGGTAGAATCTTGTTTTTCATGATCAGAAATTTATTCTGGACTATGGTTAATTGACCAGAGGTTTCATGGTTTGTGCTTGGTATCTTGGCATTCCATTGGATTTAGTGTTAGTACAGACTGCTTTTTAAAAAAAAATTTTTGATATGCATTATTAATAGATGCATTCAAATAAACCAGGGTGGGTTTGATAGACCTCTGCTTTGTATTGTATTTTATTTTGAAGATGTGGGGAACAATTCAGAATCAGGTACATAAGTGGTCATCGTATGGGTGAAGTTTGGGTCTCCCCTTGATCCCCACTCCTGGTTTGAGATCAGGTACTCTTATTGATATTTTGTGCCCCCCACCCTGCCCCTGGGAGTGTCCCGCTACTGCCAAACCCTTTCTTATGGTGTTATGATAAATATTCAGGGTCTGCTTATAGGTGAGAACATGTCGTACTCAGTTTAGAACTTCCAGCTGCTGACATGGTCTCATCTAGTAGCATGTAAAACATACATGCAGTGTCAGAGTTCACACTTAATGCATGGGTAAATCTGGAGATGGCAGGTAATAACTCATCTCTCTTTGGCTGGCCTTTTCCAGATGAAATGTAATTAACACCTTCTGTATCAATTATTTACTTCGGTATACTAAATCACCCCAAATTTAGTGGCTTGAATAACAGCAGTTGACCATTTCTCACAGTTCTATTATTTGGCTGGGTGTTCCTTAAGCTGATTTTATGCGGGCTTACTTACATGGCTGCGTTCAGTTGGTGACTGGGCTGGGCTGGAAGGTCCAAGATGACCCCACCCCCACATCTGGGGACCTGGTGCTAGCTTTCAGCTGGCCTGTCTTGACACTCCTCGTGTGGAACTTGGAGTTCATCACTGAATATAAAATGTATTGCTTTTTCCTGAGATCACTGCACTATAAAGAAGTCCAAATCAGAAACCACACGAGTAGTGTCAAGACAGGCCAGGTGAAAGCTAGCACCAGGTCCCCAGACATGGGGGTGGAGTCATCTTGGACCTTCCAGCCCAGCCCAGTCACCAACTGAACGCAGCCATGTAAGTAAGCCCGCATAAAATCAGCTTAAGGAACACCCAGCCAAATAATAGAACTGTGAGAAATGGTCAACTGCTGTTATTTAAGCCACTAAATTTGGGGTGGAAGTTGCAAGACATCTCATTAAGGCTTCAGCTCTAGAATTCACACCACAATATGTCCACACTTTCTACTGATCAAAGCTAGACGTAAGGAGGTCAATCCATGTTAAAGAGAGTGGAAAAATAGATTCTACCTCTTGATGGAGGAGTGGCAACATTCCATTGCAGAAGGGCATTTACACAGCAAAGCAGGCTTCATTGGAGGCCATTATTATGACAGTAATCTATGCCACTTTCCTTTAAAGGATAACATGCCTGGCTTTTGCTGACAAAATGTATATGCCTGAATGCAAGTACTTAGGGACACCCCCCTCCTTCAGTTTGCTAGGGTTGGAAATATTTGAAATATTTGAATATTGAGAAATCTTTGATACTGGTAACCCTACTGGCCACTTGATGTACTAGCTGGTTGTGCTTTGGCCTGCATTGAGGCCTGGGAGGTGTGCAAAACTTCCAGGCCTGTATCCTGCAGGGTTGGATGGGAAACATGGACAATAATAAATCTATTTTTATTAGTAGACATGAAATGTATGTATAAAATAGAAGCTGAACAGCTCTACGAATATATATATATCTAATTCTTTTGCAAGAAATCATTTAAAAACAATGTTTTTAAGAGTTCATGACTTTGGTGAATGTTCGACTTGCACAAGATACTTGTTACTTTTAACTACCCACCACAGTGACATTATTAATCATCTAGAAACTAGAAGATACACATATGATGAAGTATTTACCTAAAAAATTAGTAGTAATTTAGCAATACTGTGCCCAATGATGTTGATTTTACACATGAAGCTACACATGGTGGGTTTACATATGATTTTATAATACATGGCTTTTCACTTAGATCAAATAACTCCTTCACTCACATATTCAAGTATTTTTGTGCACTTATGAGAAATGAGGCATTAATTATTAATATGTTGGCTCCAATACTAGAAAAGGACATGCATACAGTTAAATGATACCATAGGATATCAACATCATCAACTGCTTCTGTAGAAAATCAGCTAATTCCACTAATAATTTAATATTTTTTAATAACATTCATGGAATTGAAGTATTTTAGAATTGCATTCTATCAAAGATAAAACATATCTTGTTACAGTGAATGAAAAATCATTTTTTAAAAGTTCATCACTGAATATAAAATGTATTGCTTTTTCAGTGAAAATACAAATACAAATTTTAGTGAATATAGCATCATGAAAAAACAGTACTTTTACTAAATTAAGAAACCTATAGATCAAAAAATGTACTTTTTTTTGGCAAAGCTGATTTTGAAAAATAATTTAGCATCATAGTGTGAAATTTCTCTCCTGGCTACCCATTACAAGTTGGATTATTGAGATATTTGTTCCTTTAGGTAATTAATTTTAAGTCAATCTAATGTTCTACCATGCTTTGGCAGAATTTTTAAAAAATAAATATTATCTATTAATTAAGGTTGTATTCTATTTAAAAACAGATATTTTAAATCAAATAATCAACAAATTGAGTAAATAAAGTTTGAGCTTTTGAAGTTTTAAGCAAGTTACAGTTGATAAAAACAAAATGTATAAATAAGAAACATTGAAATGTATCCTGTGAAAGAAAGCAAACAAATTAAACTGAGAGAGTTCAAACAGTGTACAAGATATAATTTTGAAATTATACAATTGTCCATTGGAATACACTGACTTTTGTAGATAATCTAAGTAGCCTGTATTTTAATTATATAAATCTGTATTTTGCAATGGAATAAAATAAAATTGAGAAAACTGGGCTGGGCACATTGGTTCATGCTTATAATCCCAGCACTTTGAGAGGCCAAGGTGAGAGGAATGACTGGGTGCAGGGGTTCCAGACCAGCCTGGGCAGCACGGTGAGACCTTGTATTTACAATTTTTAAAAAAGTGGTCAAGCATGGTGGTGTGCACTTGTAGTTCCAGCTACTTGGAAGGCAGTGGTGAACAGATTGCCTGAGCCTAGCAGGTTGAGGCTGCAATGGCTGTGAGCATGCCACTGCACTCCAGCCTGGGTGACAGAGTGAGACACTGACTCAAAAAAAAAAAAAAAATTGAGAAATCCTATAATATTGTAGTATGTAAATTAGCAAAACACTCAAATCAATGAGAAGAAGCAACTTGTTGGTGAGTTTTGTTTTACAAAAATACCTTGTTAAAAAAAAGATACTCTAAATTGAGGCCAAAAGATAGTACTTGTGGAAATATAATGTCAATGAGAAGTGACATCATCTTCCAGTTGATAGAATTTGCTTTTAGTTTACCAGATATACCAGCAACAGAAGAAAGAGCATTTTTCTATTAAAAAGACTATGGTCTAAAAAAAATTTAAAATGCAATTAACTATAATTTAAAACCTGAAGATTATTTCAGGTATTTTTAATGGGAAAAAATGACAACATTGAAAAAATTGTTTAAAGATGCTGTTAATAAAGATAATCGGATATATTATATGAAAACATAGCAAGTATTGTTATCTGCTTTTGTATTTTTAATGTTCAGTAATTGATATAAACAGGTTTTTAAAAATGTTTAGTGTATACTAATGTAATAGCTACTAATATTGTGTTTGATTAATAATTTATTAATCTATAATCAATAATGAATTTAATCATCATTATACTATCATAGCTTATTAATAATGCATTATAGATATAAGTATAATATTAATATATTTTATGCATATGTATTTATTTTCAAAATGTTTCAAACATAACTATTTTACATATCCATCTATATAATAAACCAATTTTTTATCCAATAAATAAAACTACAAAATGATATGCATTTATTTATTTTTATGGCTCTCTTTTAAAGTAAACACTTTTTTTGTTTAGATAATTAATCAAACAATTACCTATGGAGATTTTCCATTTGGTCTTGGTCATCTTTGAGTTCACCTCTCTTCTTCTATATCCTATAAAAATTAGTCCCTACTTTAGGAAACTACTAATAAATTGTTGGGTTTTTTTTGGAACCTCACAAGTCTTCATATTTATTATCTAATAAACCCAAAGTTCTCCAGCTTCAAGTCTTACTGTAAGTAGCTTCACATGTTAGAAAGCATGAAATTGTCTCTACGGTCAAAATGATGCGAAGTATTCGAATTTCAAAACAAGAACAATTTTGCAAAACACTCATTATTATTTGTAATTCTATGTATTGATTTTTTCTTAACTTTCTGAGATAAAAGAGATTATCTTTTTGAAAGATGGGCATGTCTAGTCCTTTAAAACACTTTTACACATTTGGACCAATTACCCCGAGAAAAACATTAATTTTGATGTCAAAATTACCCACATAGCTCAGACTACAAAATGGCAGACATACATATAACCTTTCTCAACTAGCCTGCATACCCCACTCATATTCCCTAAATAACACATTTATTTTTGGCATCTGGGACTAAGTGTCTCACTTTTGCTCAATATACTCATTAATTGAAGAAATATGAATTCAGGGCTTCTACTATGTAAGCATCGGCCTTTGTGCTGTGAAGACACAGCATGCAACTGAACCCGAACTTAACCTAGAAGGCTTTACAATCCCACGGGAGAGGCAAGACAGCTACGTTGACAGCCACAGTATTGGTTAGGAACGGAAAAGAGAAGTAGAGGCGAAAAGCCACGGAGATGCAGATGACGGAGCACGCGCTCCCGCTTGAGACGGTAACCACAACCAAACGCAAGACGTCCTCCCTCTGCTCTACTCCTGCTCTCACCTCCCTGCAGCTTGGGAGGGTTGGAGGCATACGAGTAAGAGAAGACACAGTTCCACGTGTTTTGTTTTGCTTTGTTTTCATTGACAGACGTTTATTTTAGAAAAACCGTCTTCCTCCAACTCACATGCCAACCCTTAAACGCCAACGCGATGACACGAAGGAGTGGAGTCGAGCCGGGCTGGGTGGCTCAGCCGTAAGCCCGCGCCTTTGGGGTTCGGGACCCGCCGGGGCCACTTGGCGAGACCGCCTCTCCGCAATGAATCAACAATCAGCCGGGCGTGGAGGCGCGCGCCTGTAACTCGGCTACTGGGAAGGCGGAGGCGGAAGGGTCGCCGGGGCCAGCGGGTCGAGGCCGCGGCGGCCGGGAGGGCCGCCGCGCTCCGCTCCGGGCGACGGGGCGAGACTCCGACCCAAGAGGAGGTGGAATCGTGGACGGTGGAAGGCACTCAGCGGCTGAAGGCTGCCCTCCCACAAACCCGGGCGAGTTGGGGGCCGTCTCCGGCGAAGGCGGGCGAGCCGCCGTCCGCGAGGCCGGCCCGGCCCCGGCTGCGCTGGCGCCCTGGCCTCGCACGTCCCAGCCGCCAAAACCGGGAGCGGCACGCGGAGGCGGCACACACACTGCTCGGCCTAAAATATTGCCCTCGAGAGAGCCCCAGCAAGCCGAGTGGCCGCTTCGCCAGGCGAAGGCCGGGCGCGAGGCGCCCGAAGGGCTCGCCCCGGTGCCCCAAGACCGGGCCCTGTCCCTGGCCACGCCGCCCCCCGCGGCACGGCCCTGGACGAGCCGCCGCGGCCTCGGCCCGCCGGGGCGTCGCGCCTTCCCCGTCCGTCTGCAGGCGGGAGGGGGGGCGATTTCGATTCTAGACAAGGTATTGCCCTGTTGCCCATGTGAACTGCAGTGGCTCTATCCTGGGCTCATGACAGCCTCTTACTTCAATCGCCTGAAGCTGGGACTACGGTATGCATCACCATTCCTGGATAATCTTTTTTTTTTTTGTGA